>NW_024058563.1:70000-147500 GCF_016432855.1 Salvelinus namaycush
ACCCTGTGTTTCCCTGGTGTATTTATCCCTGTGTTTCCCTGGTGTATATATCCCTGTGTTTCCTGTTTCTGTACCAGTTTGTCTTGTATGTTTATCAAGTCAACCAGTGTTTTTCCCTACTCCTGCTTCTATTCTTTTTTGATAGTCCTCCCGGTTTTTGTCCCTTGCCTGTTTTCTGGACTCTGTACCCGCCTGCCTGACCATTCTGCCTGTCCTGACCTCGAGTCTGCCTGACCATTCTGCCTGTCCTGACCTCGAGTCTGCCTGACCATTCTGCCTGTCCTGACCTCTAGTCTGCCTTACCAGTCTGCCTGTCCTGACCTCTAGTCTGCCTGAGCATTCTGCCTGTCCTGACCTCGAGATTGCCTGACCATTCTGCCTGTCCTGACCATTCTGCCTGTCCTGACCTCTAGCCTGCCTGTCCTGACCTCTAGTCTGCCTGACCATTCTGCCTGTCCTGACCTCTAGCTTGCCTGACCATTCTGCCTGTCCTGACCTCGAGATTGCCTGACCATTCTGCCTGTCCTGACCTCTAGTCTGCCTGACCAGTCTGCCTGTCCTGACCTCTAGTCTGCCTGTCCTGACCTCGAGTCTGCCTGACCATTCTGCCTGTCCTGACCATTCTGCCTGTCCTGACCTCTAGCCTGCCTGACCATTCTGCCTGTCCTGACCTCTAGTCTGCCTGACCATTCTGCCTGTCCTGACCTCTAGCCTGCCTGACCATTCTGCCTGTCCTGACCTCTAGCCTGCCTGACCATTCTGCCTGTCCTGACCTCGAGTCTGCCTGACCATTCTGCCTGTCCTGACTTTCTGCCTGTCCTGACCTCTAGCCTGCCTGACCATTCTGCCTGTCCTGACCTCTAGTCTGCCTGACCATTCTGCCTGTCCTGACCTCTAGTCTGCCTGACCATTCTGCCTGTCCTGACCTCTAGCCTGCCTGACCATTCTGCCTGTCCTGACCTCTAGCCTGCCTGCCACACTGTACCTCCTGGACTCTGATCTGGTTATGACCTTTTGCCTGTCCACGACCATTCTCTTGCCTACCCCTTTTAGTATATTAATAAATATCAAAGACTCTGACCATCTGCCTCCCGTGTCATCTGGGTCTCGCCTTGTGCCTTAAACCACACTGCTATTCTTTGAGGGTATTTTAATACATGTCTGTTTCACCATTTAGAAAAATAAAACATGCTAACCTCTCACCATTAACCTCAAATAAAAGGTGACGTTCTGTACTGTCGTCTATTATGAAGCATTCTATCTCAAATCCAAAATGCTGGAGTATAGCAGTAAAAGTGTACGCTTCACTGTCCAAACACATATGGTGTGGACTATGTGTGTCTGGTAAACACATGTGGATCTGGTGAACAGTTATCACTTGTTGACCAACTACAGGAATACTGACCTCAGAGTCTCCAGTTTACAGTGGGGATTCCCCAGTCCAGCAGAGAGCAGCTTCACTCCTGAATCCTTCAGGTCATTGTTACTCAGGTCCAGCTCTCTCAGGTGTGAGGGGTTTGACCTCAGAGCTGAGACCAGAGAAGCACAGCCTTCCTCTGTGACTCCACAGCCTGACAGCCTGACAAAGAGATCATCATGACTTCACAAACACACTGTTAATTTAACACCAGTAGTGTAGAAGGACAATGGCAGATGCATTTAGTTAATTCTCCCAAACAACATATAGATTCATCTTCCGTCTCCTAGAATTGTATGGTCATAATTTTATACTAATGTGAAAATCAATACACTGATTCAATATGTTATTCAATATAATGATCAATGAACCCTTTTGTAAGTGTGATTGATATGTGATAATGAACATAGAATATCCAGTTCATTAACTGTAACAACCCCAGCTTCCTGTGGTGAAACGACTGCTGTGCAAGGTATTGGGCAACAGCTTTTGTCCTGTGTGTGTGTGTCCAGTGTGTGTGTGTGTTTGTGAGTCCAGCGTGTGTGTGTGTGTGTCCATTCTGTGTTTGAGAGGACACACACACATACACTGGACACACTGGACACACACACACACACACACTACACACACACACACACACACATAACTTTGTCCAAGTGTAAGAATGTTAGTCTTAACCAGCCTGATAATTCCAACATGTCTGATATGAACGTTGACATAAATCCTCTACATACTTGAGTTTCTCCAGTCTGCAGTGTGGATCCTCCAGTCCAGCAGAGAGCAGTCTGACTCCTGAGTCTCCTGGGTGATTGTAGCTCAGGTCCAGCTCTCTCAGGTGTGAGGGGTTTGACCTCAGAGCTGAGACCAGAGAAGCACAGCCTTCCTCTGTGACTAGACAGCCTGACAGCCTACAAAGAGATCATCATGACTTCAAACACACTGTTAACCTGTTATGGCTGCAGGCCGGTGTCGGTACACTTATGACAACAGCCCGTCCAAGTGCAGGGCGCGAAATTCAAAATATATTTTTTAGAAATATTTAACTTTCACACATTAACAAGTCCAATACAGCAAATGAAAGATACACATCTTGTGAATCCAGCCAACATGTCCGATTTTTTAAATGTTTTACAGCGAAAACACCACGTATATTTATGTTAGCTCACCACCAAACACAAAAAAAGCACAGACATTTTTCAAAGCACAGGTAGCATGCACAAAACCAACCTAACTAACCAAGAACCAACCAAACTAACCATGAAACAACTTCATCAGATGACAGTCTTATAACAAGTTATACAATAAATCTATGTTTTGTTCGAAAAATTAGCATATTTGAGGTATAAATCATAGTTTTACATTGCAGCTACAATCGGAAATAGCACCGAAGCAGCTAGAACAATTACAGAGGCCAAATTGAAATACCTAAATACTCATCATAAAACATAAAACATTTATGAAAAATACATGGTGTACAGCAAATTAAAGACAAACATCTTGTGAATCCAGCCAATATTTCCGATTCTTTAAGTGTTTTACAGCGAAAACACAATATAGCATTATATTAGCTTACTACAATAGCCAACCACACAACAGCATTGATTCGTTAGGTACGTTAGCATAGCGAATAAACCATCAAAAGATATACATTTTTTCACTAACCTTCTCAAACTCCATCAGATGACAGTCCTATAACATCATATTACACAATACATATATGGTTTGTTCGAAAATGTGCATATTTAGAGCTGAAACCCGTGGTTATACATTGGGAAAACTTAGCATCTATTTCCCAGAATGTCCGGATACATTTCTGACACTCACCTATTCTAATCAAATAACTATTCATAGACTTTACTAAAAAATACATGTTGGACAGCAAATTAAAGATAGCTTAGTTCTTAATGCAATCGCCGTGTTAGAATTCTAAAAATAACTTCATTACGACATGCAGCTTACGTTATGGCGAGACAAAATCTGGGCGCAAACTAATAGTACACATGTTCGACAGATATATGATCCTTCGTTGTTTGGTTTTAGAACGGCCTTTTTCCCTCTCGATTTAGCAAGCAAAACTTGCCAAGTGGCGCAAGTCTCCATTGTCAACAAGCTCAGAGAACGGAACACGCCAAAACTCCCGAAAAAATGTCAATAATCTGATTAAACTATATTGAAAAAACATACTTTACGATGATATTGTCACATTTATCAAATAAAATCAAAGCCGGAGATATTAGTTGTCTATAACAACAGCTTTTCAGAAGCCAATCCGGAAGTCCTTTCCGCGTATTCCTGAAAAAAGGAAACTGGGGTCCTGTCATTCCAAGAGGCCTCTTTTCACCATAGAAAGAGCTAGAGACCCCATTTCACCTCTCACAGCCTATTGACATCTAGTGGAAGGCGTATGAAGTGCATGTATACTAATAGATTTCAAGCAAAAGATTAGGTAGGCCCTGGAACAGAGCCTAGATTTGAGATTTTTCACTTTCTGACAGGAAGTTTGCTGCAAAATGAGTTCTGTTTTACTCACAGATATAATTCAAACGGTTTTAGAAACTTGAGTGTTTTCTATCCAATAATAATAATAATATGCATATTGTACGAGCAAGAATTGAGTACGAGGCCGTTTGAAATGGGCACCTTTCATCCAAGTTACCCAATACTGCCCCTGCAGCCCAAAGAAGTTTTAAGTTAACGAAAAGTGTAGAAGGACAATGGCAGATGCATTTGGTTAATTATCCAAAACAACATATAGATTCATCTTCCATCTCCTAGAATTGTATGGTCATAATGTTATACTAATGTGAACATCAATGCATTTATTCAATATGTTATTCAATATAATATTATACACATATTATAATACATACTTTTCTCTAAACTGAATATTTCTTCCTGATGATTAGTTCTTATATGTCATTTTATTTACTCACAGAACAGCTCTGGAGGCTTTGACCACTGGCAGCAGCCTCAGAAGACCTTCCTCTGATCTGGAGTATTTCTTCAGGTCAAACACATCCAGCTCCTTTTCTGAAGTCAACAACACAAAGACCAGAGCTGACCACTGTGCAGGTGACAGGTTTGGTGTTGAGAGACTTCCTGATCTCAGGTAGCTTTGGATCTCCTCCACTAGAGAATGGTCATTCAGTTCATTCAGACAGTGGAACAGATTGATGCTCCTCTCTGGAGAGAGATTCTCCCCGATCTTCTCCTTAATGTACTTGACTGTTTCTTCATGGCTCTGTGAGCTGCTTCTTGTCTTTGTCAGTAGACCTTGCAAGTGCTTCTGATTGGACTCCAGTGAGAGGCCCAGAAGGAAGCGGAGGAAAAGGTCCAGGTTTCCCGTCTCACTTTGTAAGGCTTTATCCACAGCACTCTTGTAGAAAGTAACTTCAGACTTGTTTTTTGTTTGCAGTTTGTCCATTAGATTCTCATTGTTGTTGATGAATGAGAGGAACACATATACAGCAGCCAGAAACTCCTGAATGCTCAGATGCACGAAGCAGTACACCTTGTCCTGGTACAGCACACATTCCTCTTTAAAGAGCTGTGTGCACAATCCTGAGTACACTGAGGCTTCATTGACATCAATGCCAGCCTCTTTCAGGTCTTCTTCATAGAAAATCAGATTGCCATTCACAAGCTGTTGAAAAGCCAGTTTTCCCAGTGACAGAATGCTCTCTTTATTCCGGTGTGGACCTGTCTCTTCGTTCCCAAGATACTTTTCATTCTTCTGTTCGGTATGAAACACCACAAGGTGTGTGTACATCTCAGTCAGAGTCTTGGGCATCTCTTCTCTCTTATGTTTCAGCATGTGTTCAAGGACTGTTGCAGAAATCCAACAGAAGACTGGAATGTGGCACATGATGTGGAGGCTCCTTGATGTCTTTATGTGTGAGATGATTCTGCTGGCCAGGTCCTCATCACTGAATCTCTTCCTGAAGTACTCCTCCTTCTGTGGGTCACTGAACCCTCGTACCTCTGTCACCTGGTCAACACACAATGAAGGGATCTTATTGGCTGCTGCAGGTCGGGTAGTTATCCAGAGGAGAGCAGAGGGAAGCAGATTTCCCCTGATGAGATTTGTCAGCAGAACATCCACGGAAGTTGACTCTGTGACGTCCCAACAGATCTTGTTCTTCTGGAAGTCTAGGGGCAGTCGGCACTCATCCAGACCATCAAAGATGAACAGAACTTTGTACTTGTTGTAGATGGAGATTCCTGATTGTTTGGTTTCCATTGAGAAGTGATTGAGAAGTTCAATGAACGTGTGTTCGTCTCCTTTCATCAAATTCAGCTCCCGAAAAGGGAATGAAAATACAAATTGGACATCCTGATTTGCTTTTCCATCAGCCCAGTCCAGAATGAACTTCTGCACAGAGACTGTTTTTCCAATGCCAGCGACTCCCTTTGTCAGCACAGTTCTGATAAGTTTGTCTTGTCCAGTTAAGGGGTTGAAGATGTCGTTACATTTGACAGCAGTCTCTGGTCTTGCTTGTTTCCTGGTTGTTGTCTCAATCTGTCTCAGCTCATGTTCATTATTGACCTCTCCTGTTCCACCCTCTGTGATGTAGAGCTCTGTGTAGATCTTATTGAGAAGTGTTGGGTTTCCTTGTTTAGCGATCCCCTCAAATACACATTGAAACTTCTTCTTTAGATTAGATTTGAGTTCACGTTGGCAAATCACAGCAAGCTCATCTGAACCTAGAAATAACACAGAGGATATTAATATTACGTCTGTTTTAATGCCTACAGTATTGAAGGACTGTTAAAAAGTTTTTAAATATGATAATTTATTCTCTTAACTGACTGTATAAATGTGTAAATGTTTTCATAATGCATTACAGACTGGTGTGACTGATTATATTATTATTGGTATTATTGATGGTATTATTAATGTTGTCTCTCTCTCTCTAAATTAATCAACACAACACATCCCTGCTGCTACTTGATGAGGTCACTAGGTGTTGTGTTAAGGCTGCTACAATATCATTGAGTTACACAGCTACTTTAGCTGTACTTTAGCTACAGCTTTTAAATGTTATAAAACATCATTCAACATGAGGCAGACAGATCTTACATTTCTCCAGTGTGTCAGCAAGATCCTTCTGGTTCATTTTCCTCAGGACGTGCAGTGTGATCTTCAGAGCCCCCTCTCTGGCACTGCTCTCCTGCTTCTCATCTTCAGCATCCACCACTTCCTTATCCTGCTTCTGACTCTCAAAGCCTTCTGGGAGTTCTGGACTAAGAATCCTCTTGAACATCTTCAGCTCGTTCTTCACAAATGTCATAATTTTCGCTTCAAGCATCTGGAATAAATAAAGTAAATGAGTTAAGCAAGAGACAAAATGCTTTCTCATTAACACATTAATTAATGATTGACAGATCAACTTTACTTGAGGTAAACAAAAACAAATGTACATAACAGGACCACATACACTGAATATGGAGGCCAGGTCTGTTTGATGACTCTGGGAAGACTGACCACTGAGAATCTCTGACTCTGATCTCTCCTGTTGGTTTCTGTGGACAAAACATGAGATTACATCTCCTCCTCAAGGGAGTACACACACACACATACACACACACACACACACACACACACACACACACACACACACACACACACACACACACACACACACACACACACACACACACACACACACACACACACACACACACACACACACACACACACACACACACACAGGGAGGGAATACTGTGTTTGTCTAATATTGTTTTAGGACTATGAAAATGGACAAAAGGATTAGCCTATGGATTATGAAAACAACAAAATAAATGGGAAAATGGGAGAGGAGAAATGACTAGAGACAGTGTTGTTTAACTCACTGACCATGACCCATGAGTTCTTCTTACCGTTCAGTAGAAAAGTCACTCTTCATGGACACACAGCTGGGTACAGGGGAGGCTGGTCTCTCCTGCTTGATTGGTCTTCAACACAACAGAGACAAACATTACATCTCTCATCTACTCTGAGCTCAGATGGGGAAACATAAGAAGAGTTTCATTCCAAAACGCTATATATCCATTTTCAGAAATGTTGGTAAATTCGATGTTATTGTTTTGTTAAACGTTTAAAGAGATTGGTGTTTTTTTCCACTATCTAATCATGGGATTGTTCAATGACAGACATGTATTTGTTTAAAATCTATCACTTGATGTTTCATTTCAGAGAGACAAATAATCATGTTTTTTTCTTAAATGCTACATATCTGATAATATATATCTGCCTCACTCTCAGAGAAATCAGTAGTACTGCTAGGTTTTACACAGTAATAATATATATCTGCCTCACTCTCAGAGAAATCAGTAGTACTGCTAGGTTTTATACAGTAATAATATATATCTGCCTCACTCTCAGAGAAATCAGTAGTACTGCTAGGTTTTACACAGTAATAATATATATCTGACTCACTCTCAGAGAAATCAGTGGTACTGATAGGTTTTACACAGTAATAATATATATCTGACCCGCTCTCAGAGAAATCAGTAGTACTGCTAGGTTTTATACAGTAATAATATATATCTGTCTCACTCTCAGTGAATTCAGTAGTACTGCTAGGTTTTACACAGTAATAATATATATCTGCCTCACTCTCAGAGAAATCAGTAGTACTGCTAGGTTTTATACAGTAATAATATATATCTGCCTCACTCTCAGAGAAATCAGTAGTACTGCTAGGTTTTACACAGTAATAATATATATCTGCCTCACTCTCAGAGAAATCAGTAGTACTGCTAGGTTTTACACAGTAATAATATACATCTGCCTCACTCTCAGAGAAATCAGTAGTACTGCTAGGTTTTACACAGTAATAATATATATCTGCCTCACTCTCAGAGAAATCAGTAGTACTGCTAGGTTTTACACAGTAATAATATACGATGAAAAGCTTATTTACAAGCCCATTCCCAAATGCGTAGTCAGTAAGAAGGAAAAATTGGCTGAGTAAAAAAAGGAAATAGTAACACAATAATGAGACTATAAGGAGTACCAGTACTGAGTCAATGTGCAGGGTACCAGGTAGTTGAGGTAATAATGAGACTATAAGGAGTACCAGTACTGCGTCAATGTGCAGGGTACCAAGTAGTTGAGGTAATAATGAGACTATAAGGAGTACCAGTACTGAGTCAATGTGCAGGGTACCAGGTAGTTGAGGTAATAATGAGACTATAAGGAGTACCAGTACTGAGTCAATGTGCAGGGTACCAGGTAGTTGAGGTAATAATGAGACTATAAGGAGTACCAGTACTGAGTCAATGTGCAGGGTACCAGGTAGTTGAGGTAATAATGAGACTATAAGGAGTACCAGTACTGAGTCAATGTGCAGGGGTACCAGGTAGTTGAGGTAATAATGAGACTATACGGAGTACCAGTACTGAGTCAATGTGCAGGGGTACCAGGTAGTTGAGGTAATAATGAGACTATAAGGAGTACCAGTACTGAGTCAATGTGCAGGGGTACCAGGTAGTTGAGGTAATAATGAGACTAGAAGGAGTACCAGTACTGAGTCAATGTGCAGGGGTACCAGGTAGTTGAGGTAATAATGAGACTATAAGGAGTACCAGTACTGAGTCAATGTGCAGGGTACCAGGTAGTTGAGGTAATAATGAGACTATAAGGAGTACCAGTACTGAGTCAATGTGCAGGGTACCAGGTAGTTGAGGTAATAATGAGACTATAAGGAGTACCAGTACTGCGTCAATGTGCAGGGGTACCAGGTAGTTGAGGTAATAATGAGGCTATAAGGAGAACCAGTACTGAGTCAATGTGCAGGGTACCAGGTAGTTGAGGTAATAATGAGACTATAAGGAGTACCAGTACTGAGTCAATGTGCAGGGGTACCAGGTAGTTGATGTAATAATGAGACTATAAGGAGTACCAGTACTGAGTCAATGTGCAGGGTACCAGGTAGTTGAGGTAATATTGAGACTATAAGGAGTACCAGTACTGAGTCAATGTGCAGGGTACCAGGTAGTTGAGGTAATAATGAGACTATAAAGAGTACCAGTACTGAGTCAATGTGCAGGGGTACCAGGTAGTTGAGGTAATAATGAGACTATAAGGAGTACCAGTACTGAGTCAATGTGCAGGGTACCAGGTAGTTGAGGTAGTAATGAGGCTATAAGGAGTACCGGTACTGAGTCAATGTGTAGCGGTACCAGGTAGTTGAGGTAATATTGAGTCAATGTGCAGGGCAATCTGGATAGAGATTACAGCTCCTTATCCAGGGAGTGCGCACACACACACACACACACACACACACACACACACACACACACACACACACACACACACACACACACACACACACACACACACACACACACACACACACACACACACACACACACACACACACACACACACACACACACACACACACACACAGGGAGGGAATGTTGTGTTTGTTTAATATTGTTTTAGGACTATGAAAATGGACAAAAGGATTAGCCTATGGATTATGAAAACAACAAAATAAATGGGAAAATGGGAGAGGAGAAATGACTAGAGACAGTGTTGTTTAACTCACTGACCATGACCCATGAGTTCTTCTTACCTTTGTTCAGTAGAAAAGTCTCCCTCTCTAAAGTTTATAGGCTGCATCATAGACTTGTCACTCTTCATGGACACACAGCTGGGTACAGGGGAGGCTGGTCTCTCCTGCTTGATTGGACTTCAACACAACAGAGACAAACATTACATCTCTCATCTACTCTGAGCTCAGATGGGAAACATAAGAAGAGTTTCATTCCAAAACGCTATATATCACTTTTCAGAAATGTCCGTAAATTATATTTTATTGCTTAAAGAAATTATGAAAGAGATTGGTGTGTTTTTTCACTATCTAATCATGGCATGGGGTTGTTCAATGGCAGAAATGTATTTGATTAAAATCTATCACTTGATGATTTCATTTTCAGAGAGACAAATAATCATGTTTTTTTCCCTAAATGCTGTATATCTGCCTCACTCTCAGTGAAATCAGTAGTACTGCTAGGTTTTACACAGTAATAATATATATCTGCCTCACTCTCAGAGAAATCAGTAGTACTGCTCGGTTTTACACAGTAATAATATATATCTGCCTCACTCTCAGAGAAATCAGTAGTACTGCTAGGTTTTACACAGTAATAATATACTATGAAAAGCTTATTTACAAGCCCATTTCCAAATGCGTAGTCAGTAAGAAGGAAAAATTGGCTGAATAAAAAAAGGAAATAGTAACACAATAATGAGACTATAAGGAGTACCAGTACTGAGTCAATGTGCAGGGTACCAGGTAGTTGAGGTAATAATGAGACTATAAGGAGTACCAGTACTGAGTCAATGTGCAGGGGTACCAGGTAGTTGAGGTAATAATGAGACTATAAGGAGTACCAGTACTGAGTCAATGTGCAGGGTACCAGGTAGTTGAGGTAATAATGAGACTATAAGGAGTACCAGTACTGAGTCAATGTGCAGGGTACCAGGTAGTTGAGGTAATAATGAGACTATAAGGAGAACCAGTACTGAGTCAATGTGCAGGGGTACCAGGTAGTTGAGGTAATAATGAGACTATAAGGAGTACCAGTACTGAGTCAATGTGCAGGGGTACCAGGTAGTTGAGGTAATAATGACACTATAAGGAGTACCAGTACTGAGTCAATGTGCAGGGGTACCAGGTAGTTGAGGTAATAATGAGACTATAAGGAGTACCAGTACTGAGTCAATGTGCAGGGGTACCAGGTAGTTGAGGTAGTAATGAGGCTATAAGGAGTACCAGTACTGAGTCAATGTGCAGGGTACCAGGTAGTTGAGGTAATAATGAGACTATAAGGAGTACCAGTACTGAGTCAATGTGCAGCGGTACCAGGTAGTTGAGGTAATATTGAGTCAATGTGCAGGGCAATCTGGATAGAGATTACAGCTCCTTATCCAGGGAGTGCACACACACACACACACACACACACACACACACACACACACACACACACACACACACACACACACACACACACACACACACACACACACACACACACACACACACACACACACACACACACACACACACACAGGGAGGGAATGTTGTGTTTGTTTAATATTGTTTTAGGACTATGAAAATGGACAAAAGGATTAGCCTATGGATTATGAAAACAACAAAATAAATGGGAAAATGGGAGAGGAGAAATGACTAGAGACAGTGTTGTTTAACTCACTGACCATGACCCATGAGTTCTTCTTACCTTTGTTCAGTAGAAAAGTCTCCCTCTCTAAAGTTTATAGGCTGCATCATAGACTTGTCACTCTTCATGGACACACAGCTGGGTACAGGGGAGGCTGGTCTCTCCTGCTTGATTGGACTTCAACACAACAGAGACAAACATTACATCTCTCATCTACTCTGAGCTCTGATGGGAAACATAAGAAGAGATTCATTCCAAAACGCTATATATCACTTTTCAGAAATGTCCGTAAATTATATTTTATTGCTTAAAGAAATTATGAAAGAGATTGGTGTGTTTTTTCACTATCTAATCATGGCATGGGGTTGTTCAATGGCAGAAATGTATTTGATTAAAATCTATCACTTGATGATTTCATTTTCAGAGAGTCAAATACTCATGTTTTTTTTTCTAAATGCTATATATCTGTCTCACTCTCAGTGAAATCAGTAGTACTGCTAGGTTTTACACAGTAATAATATATATCTGCCTCACTCTCAGAGAAATCAGTAGTACTGCTCGGTTTTACACAGTAATAATATATATCTGCCTCACTCTCAGAGAAATCAGTAGTACTGCTCGGTTTTACACAGTAATAATATATATCTGCCTCACTCTCAGAGAAATCAGTAGTACTGCTAGGTTTTACACAGTAATAATATACTATGAAAAGCTTATTTACAAGCCCATTTCCAAATGAGTAGTCAGTAAGAAGGAAAAATTGGCTGAGTAAAAAAAGGAAATAGTAACACAATAATGAAACTATAAGGAGTACCAGTACTGAGTCAATGTGCAGGGTACCAGGTAGTTGAGGTAATAATGAGACTATAAGGAGTACCAGTACTGAGTCAATGTGCAGGGTACCAGGTAGTTGAGGTAATAATGAGACTATAAGGAGTACCAGTACTGAGTCAATGTGCAGGGTACCAGGTAGTTGAGGTAATAATGAGACTATAAGGAGAACCAGTACTGAGTCAATGTGCAGGGGTACCAGGTAGTTGAGGTAATAATGAGACTATAAGGAGTACCAGTACTGAGTCAATGTGCAGGGGTACCAGGTAGTTGAGGTAATAATGAGACTATAAGGAGTACCAGTACTGAGTCAATGTGCAGGGGTACCAGGTAGTTGAGGTAGTAATGAGGCTATAAGGAGTACCAGTACTGAGTCAATGTGCAGGGGTACCAGGTAGTTGAGGTAATAATGAGACTATAAGGAGTACCAGTACTGAGTCAATGTGCAGGGGTACCAGGTAGTTGAGGTAGTAATGAGGCTATAAGGAGTACCAGTACTGAGTCAATGTGCAGGGTACCAGGTAGTTGAGGTAATAATGAGACTATAAGGAGTACCAGTACTGAGTCAATGTGCAGGGGTACCAGGTAGTTGAGGTAATAATGAGACTATAAGGAGTACCAGTACTGAGTCAATGTGCAGGGGTACCAGGTAGTCGAGGTAATAATGAGACTATAAGGAGTACCAGTACTGAGTCAATGTGCAGGGGTACCAGGTAGTTGAGGTAATAATGAGACTATAAGGAGTACCAGTACTGAGTCAATGTGCAGGGGTACCAGGTAGTTGAGGTAATAATGAGACTATAAGGAGTACCAGTACTGAGTCAATGTGCAGGGTACCAGGTAGTTGAGGTAATAATGAGACTATAAGGAGAACCAGTACTGAGTCAATGTGCAGGGGTACCAGGTAGTTGAGGTAATAATGAGACTATAAGGAGAACCAGTACTGAGTCAATGTGCAGGGGTACCAGGTAGTTGAGGTAATAATGAGACTATAAGGAGAACCAGTACTGAGTCAATGTGCAGGGGTACCAGGTAGTTGAGATAATAATGAGACTAGAAGGAGTACCAGTACTGAGTCAATGTGCAGGGTACCAGGTAGTTGAGGGAACAATGAGACTATAAGGAGTACCAGTACTGAGTCAATGTGCAGGGGTACCAGGTAGTTGAGGTAATAATGAGACTATAAGGAGTACCAGTACTGAGTCAATGTGCAGGGGTACCAGGTAGTTGAGGTAATAATGAGACTATAAGGAGAACCAGTACTGAGTCAATGTGCAGGGGTACCAGGTAGTTGAGGTAATAATGAGACTATAAGGAGAACCAGTACTGAGTCAATGTGCAGGGGTACCAGGTAGTTGAGGTAATAATGAGACTATAAGGAGAACCAGTACTGAGTCAATGTGCAGGGTACCAGGTAGTTGAGGTAATAATGAGACTATAAGGAGTACCAGTACTGAGTCAATGTGCAGGTGTACCAGGTAGTTGAGGTAATAATGAGACTATAAGGAGTACCAGTACTGAGTCAATGTGCAGGGTACCAGGTAGTTGAGGTAATAATGAGACTATAAGGAGTACCAGTACTGAGTCAATGTGCAGGGGTACCAGGTAGTTGAGGTAATAATGAGACTATAAGGAGTACCAGTACTGAGTCAATGTGCAGGGGTACCAGGTAGTTGAGGTAATAATGAGACTATAAGGAGTAAGAGTACTTAGTCAATGTGCAGGGGTACCAGGTAGTTGAGGTAATAATGAGACTATAAGGAGAACCAGTACTGAGTCAATGTGTAGCGGTACCAGGTAGTTGAGGTAATATTGAGTCAATGTGCAGGGCAATCTGGATAGAGATTACAGCTCCTTATCCAGGGAGTGCGCACACACACACACACACACACACACACACACACACACACACACACACACACACACACACACACACACACACACACACACACACACACACACACACACACACACACACACACACACACACACACACACACACACACACACACACAGGGAGGGAATGTTGTGTTTGTTTAATATTGTTTTAGGACTATGAAAATGGACAAAAGGATTAGCCTATGGATTATGAAAACAACAAAATAAATGGGAAAATGGGAGAGGAGAAATGACTAGAGACAGTGTTGTTTAACTCACTGACCATGACCCATGAGTTCTTCTTACCTTTGTTCAGTAGAAAAGTCTCCCTCTCTAAAGTTTATAGGCTGCATCATAGACTTGTCACTCTTCATGGACACACAGCTGGGTACAGGGGAGGCTGGTCTCTCCTGCTTGATTGGACTTCAACACAACAGAGACAAACATTACATCTCTCATCTACTCTGAGCTCAGATGGGAAACATAAGAAGAGTTTCATTCCAAAACGCTATATATCACTTTTCAGAAATGTTTGTAAATTAGCTTTTATTTCTTAAAGACATTATGAAAGAGATTGGTGTGTTTTTTCACTATCTAATCATGGCATGGGGTTGTTCAATGGCAGAAATGTATTTGATTAAAATCTATCACTTGATGATTTCATTTTCAGAGAGTCAAATACTCATGTTTTTTTCCCTAAATGCTGTATATCTGTCTCACTCTCAGTGAAATCAGTAGTACTGCTAGGTTTTACACAGTAATAATATATATCTGCCTCACTCTCAGAGAAATCAGTAGTACTGCTCGGTTTTACACAGTAATAATATATATCTGCCTCACTCTCAGAGGAATCAGTAGTACTGCTCGGTTTTACACAGTAATAATATATATCTGCCTCACTCTCAGAGAAATCAGTAGTACTGCTAGGTTTTACACAGTAATAATATACTATGAAAAGCTTATTTACAAGCCCATTTCCAAATGAGTAGTCAGTAAGAAGGAAAAATTGGCTGAGTAAAAAAAGGAAATAGTAACACAATAATGAAACTATAAGGAGTACCAGTACTGAGTCAATGTGCAGGGTACCAGGTAGTTGAGGTAATAATGAGACTATAAGGAGTACCAGTACTGAGTCAATGTGCAGGGTACCAGGTAGTTGAGGTAATAATGAGACTATAAGGAGTACCAGTACTGAGTCAATGTGCAGGGTACCAGGTAGTTGAGGTAATAATGAGACTATAAGGAGAACCAGTACTGAGTCAATGTGCAGGGGTACCAGGTAGTTGAGGTAATAATGAGACTATAAGGAGTACCAGTACTGAGTCAATGTGCAGGGGTACCAGGTAGTTGAGGTAATAATGAGACTATAAGGAGTACCAGTACTGAGTCAATGTGCAGGGGTACCAGGTAGTTGAGGTAGTAATGAGGCTATAAGGAGTACCAGTACTGAGTCAATGTGCAGGGGTACCAGGTAGTTGAGGTAATAATGAGACTATAAGGAGTACCAGTACTGAGTCAATGTGCAGGGGTACCAGGTAGTTGAGGTAGTAATGAGGCTATAAGGAGTACCAGTACTGAGTCAATGTGCAGGGTACCAGGTAGTTGAGGTAATAATGAGACTATAAGGAGTACCAGTACTGAGTCAATGTGCAGGGGTACCAGGTAGTTGAGGTAATAATGAGACTATAAGGAGTACCAGTACTGAGTCAATGTGCAGGGGTACCAGGTAGTCGAGGTAATAATGAGACTATAAGGAGTACCAGTACTGAGTCAATGTGCAGGGGTACCAGGTAGTTGAGGTAATAATGAGACTATAAGGAGTACCAGTACTGAGTCAATGTGCAGGGGTACCAGGTAGTTGAGGTAATAATGAGACTATAAGGAGTACCAGTACTGAGTCAATGTGCAGGGTACCAGGTAGTTGAGGTAATAATGAGACTATAAGGAGAACCAGTACTGAGTCAATGTGCAGGGGTACCAGGTAGTTGAGGTAATAATGAGACTATAAGGAGAACCAGTACTGAGTCAATGTGCAGGGGTACCAGGTAGTTGAGGTAATAATGAGACTATAAGGAGAACCAGTACTGAGTCAATGTGCAGGGGTACCAGGTAGTTGAGATAATAATGAGACTAGAAGGAGTACCAGTACTGAGTCAATGTGCAGGGTACCAGGTAGTTGAGGTAACAATGAGACTATAAGGAGTACCAGTACTGAGTCAATGTGCAGGGGTACCAGGTAGTTGAGGTAATAATGAGACTATAAGGAGTACCAGTACTGAGTCAATGTGCAGGGGTACCAGGTAGTTGAGGTAATAATGAGACTATAAGGAGAACCAGTACTGAGTCAATGTGCAGGGGTACCAGGTAGTTGAGGTAATAATGAGACTATAAGGAGAACCAGTACTGAGTCAATGTGCAGGGGTACCAGGTAGTTGAGGTAATAATGAGACTATAAGGAGAACCAGTACTGAGTCAATGTGCAGGGTACCAGGTAGTTGAGGTAATAATGAGACTATAAGGAGTACCAGTACTGAGTCAATGTGCAGGTGTACCAGGTAGTTGAGGTAATAATGAGACTATAAGGAGTACCAGTACTGAGTCAATGTGCAGGGTACCAGGTAGTTGAGGTAATAATGAGACTATAAGGAGTACCAGTACTGAGTCAATGTGCAGGGGTACCAGGTAGTTGAGGTAATAATGAGACTATAAGGAGTACCAGTACTGAGTCAATGTGCAGGGGTACCAGGTAGTTGAGGTAATAATGAGACTATAAGGAGTAACAGTACTGAGTCAATGTGCAGGGGTACCAGGTAGTTGAGGTAATAATGAGACTATAAGGAGAACCAGTACTGAGTCAATGTGTAGCGGTACCAGGTAGTTGAGGTAATAATGAGACTAGAAGGAGTACCAGTACTGAGTCAATGTGCAGGGGTACCAGGTAGTTGAGGTAATAATGAGACTATAAGGAGTACCAGTACTGAGTCAATGTGCAGGGGTACCAGGTAGTTGAGGTAATAATGAGACTATAAGGAGTACCAGTACTGAGTCAATGTGCAGGGTACCAGGTAGTTGAGGTAATAATGAAACTATAAGGAGAACCAGTACTGAGTCAATGTGCAGGGGTACCAGGTAGTTGAGGTAATAATGAGACTATAAGGAGAACCAGTACTGAGTCAATGTGCAGGGGTACCAGGTAGTTGAGGTAATAATGAGACTATAAGGAGAACCAGTACTGAGTCAATGTGCAGGGGTACCAGGTAGTTGAGATAATAATGAGACTAGAAGGAGTACCAGTACTGAGTCAATGTGCAGGGTACCAGGTAGTTGAGGTAACAATGAGACTATAAGGAGTACCAGTACTGAGTCAATGTGCAGGGGTACCAGGTAGTTGAGGTAATAATGAGACTATAAGGAGTACCAGTACTGAGTCAATGTGCAGGGGTACCAGGTAGTTGAGGTAATAATGAGACTATAAGGAGTACCAGTACTGAGTCAATGTGCAGGGTACCAGGTAGTTGAGGTAATAATGAAACTATAAGGAGAACCAGTACTGAGTCAATGTGCAGGGGTACCAGGTAGTTGAGGTAATAATGAGACTATAAGGAGAACCAGTACTGAGTCAATGTGCAGGGGTACCAGGTAGTTGAGGTAATAATGAGACTATAAGGAGAACCAGTACTGAGTCAATGTGCAGGGGTACCAGGTAGTTGAGATAATAATGAGACTATAAGGAGTACCAGTACTGAGTCAATGTGCAGGGTACCAGGTAGTTGAGGTAACAATGAGACTATAAGGAGTACCAGTACTGAGTCAATGTGCAGGGGTACCAGGTAGTTGAGGTAATAATGAGACTATAAGGAGTACCAGTACTGAGTCAATGTGCAGGGGTACCAGGTAGTTGAGGTAATAATGAGACTATAAGGAGAACCAGTACTGAGTCAATGTGCAGGGGTACCAGGTAGTTGAGGTAATAATGAGACTATAAGGAGAACCAGTACTGAGTCAATGTGCAGGGGTACCAGGTAGTTGAGGTAATAATGAGACTATAAGGAGAACCAGTACTGAGTCAATGTGCAGGGGTACCAGGTAGTTGAGGTAATAATGAGACTAGAAGGAGTACCAGTACTGAGTCAATGTGCAGGGTACCAGGTAGTTGAGGTAATAATGAGACTATAAGGAGTACCAGTACTGAGTCAATGTGCAGGTGTACCAGGTAGTTGAGGTAATAATGAGACTATAAGGAGTACCAGTACTGAGTCAATGTGCAGGGTACCAGGTAGTTGAGGTAATAATGAGACTATAAGGAGTACCAGTACTGAGCCAATGTGCAGGGGTACCAGGTAGTTGAGGTAATAATGAGACTATAAGGAGTACCAGTACTGAGTCAATGTGCAGGGGTACCAGGTAGTTGAGGTAATAATGAGACTATAAGTAGTAAGAGTACTGAGTCAATGTGCAGGTTGACCAGGTAGTTGAGGTAATAATGGGACTATAAGGAGTACCAGTACTGAGTCAATGTGCAGGGGTACCAGGTAGTTGAGGTAATAACGAGACTATAAGGAGTACCAGTACTGAGTCAATGTGCAGGGGTACCAGGTAGTTGAGGTAATAATGAGACTATAAGGAGTACCAGTACTGAGTCAATGTGCAGGGTACCAGGTAGTTGAGGTAGTAATGAGGCTACAAGGGGTACCGGTACTGAGTCAATGTGTAGCGGTACCAGGTAGTTGAGGTAATAATGAGACTATAAGGAGAACCAGTACTGAGTCAATGTGCAGGGGTACCAGGTAGTTGAGGTAATAATGAGACTATAAGGAGAACCAGTACTGAGTCAATGTGCAGGGGTACCAGGTAGTTGAGGTAATAATGAGACTATAAGGAGAACCAGTACTGAGTCAATGTGCAGGGGTACCAGGTAGTTGAGATAATAATGAGACTAGAAGGAGTACCAGTACTGAGTCAATGTGCAGGGTACCAGGTAGTTGAGGTAACAATGAGACTATAAGGAGTACCAGTACTGAGTCAATGTGCAGGGGTACCAGGTAGTTGAGGTAATAATGAGACTATAAGGAGTACCAGTACTGAGTCAATGTGCAGGGGTACCAGGTAGTTGAGGTAATAATGAGACTATAAGGAGAACCAGTACTGAGTCAATGTGCAGGGGTACCAGGTAGTTGAGGTAATAATGAGACTATAAGGAGAACCAGTACTGAGTCAATGTGCAGGGGTACCAGGTAGTTGAGGTAATAATGAGACTATAAGGAGAACCAGTACTGAGTCAATGTGCAGGGGTACCAGGTAGTTGAGGTAATAATGAGACTAGAAGGAGTACCAGTACTGAGTCAATGTGCAGGGTACCAGGTAGTTGAGGTAATAATGAGACTATAAGGAGTACCAGTACTGAGTCAATGTGCAGGTGTACCAGGTAGTTGAGGTAATAATGAGACTATAAGGAGTACCAGTACTGAGTCAATGTGCAGGGTACCAGGTAGTTGAGGTAATAATGAGACTATAAGGAGTACCAGTACTGAGTCAATGTGCAGGGGTACCAGGTAGTTGAGGTAATAATGAGACTATAAGGAGTACCAGTACTGAGTCAATGTGCAGGGGTACCAGGTAGTTGAGTTAATAATGAGACTATAAGGAGTAAGAGTACTCAGTCAATGTGCAGGGGTACCAGGTAGTTGAGGTAATAATGAGACTATAAGGAGTACCAGTACTGAGTCAATGTGCAGGGGTACCAGGTAGTTGAGGTAATAATGAGACTAGTAGGAGAACCAGTACTGAGTCAATGTGCAGGGGTACCAGGTAGTTGAGGTAATAATGAGACTATAAGGAGAACCAGTACTGAGTCAATGTGCAGGGGTACCAGGTAGTTGAGGTAATAATGAGACTAGAAGGAGTACCAGTACTGAGTCAATGTGCAGGGTACCAGGTAGTTGAGGTAGTAATGAGGCTATAAGGAGTACCAGTAATGAGTCAATGTGCAGGGGTACTGGGTAGTCGAGGTAATAATGAGTCAATGTGCAGGGCAATCTGGATAGAGATTACAGCTCCTTATCCAGGGAGTGCACACACACACACACACACACACACACACACACACACACACACACACACACACACACACACACACACACACACACACACACACACACACACACACACACACACACACACACAGGGAGGGAATGTTGTGTTTGTTTAATATTGTTTTAGGACTATGAAAATGGACAAAATGATTAGCCTATGGATTATGAAAACAACAAAATAAATGGGAAAATGGGAGAGGAGAAATGACTAGAGACAGTGTTGTTTAACTCACTGACCATGACCCATGAGTTCTTCTTACCGTTCAGTAGAAAAGTCTCCCTCTCTAAAGTGTATAGGCTGCATCATAGACTTGTCACTCTTCATGGACACACAGCTGGGTACAGGGGAGGCTGGTCTCTCCTGCTTGATTGGACTTCAACACAACAGAGACAAACATTACATCTCTCATCTACTCTGAGCTCAGATGGGAAACATAAGAAGAGTTTCATTCCAAAACGCTATATATCACTTTTCAGAAATGTCCGTAAATTATATTTTATTGCTTAAAGAAATTATGAAAGAGATTGGTGTGTTTTTTCACTATCTAATCATGGCATGGGGTTGTTCAATGGCAGAAATGTATTTGATTAAAATCTATCACTTGATGGTTTCATTTTCAGAGAGTCAAATAATCATGTTTTTTTCCCTAAATGCTGTATATCTGCCTCACTCTCAGTGAAATCAGTAGTACTGCTAGGTTTTACACAGTAATAATATATATCTGCCTCACTCTCAGAGAAATCAGTAGTACTGCTAGGTTTTACACAGTAATAATATATATCTGCCTCACTCTCAGAGAAATCAGTAGTACTGCTAGGTGTTTTACACAGTAAAATGATAAAAGTAGAGACTCTAGAAAATGGTATATCAGACACTACAGTTGAAAACAGGTGGAATTAATCTGACCACTGGAGGGCTGCTGGGTTCCCATCCTCAAAACATTCACCTTTTGTTGATCAGAACTCTAGAGGTTCTTCTTCACTGAACCCAAAAATATATCTAACTTTTAGTGGTTCCATATATTAAGGAAGTGATGGAAGCCTTTTTGGTTCTATAAGGAACCTTATTTTCTAAGAGTGTATAATAAACACGTTTTTCTTTTGATTATTTAATTATCTACATCATGTTATTTCAAGTTCTCCCTTTGGAGCGCAACATCACATTGTTAAAAAATAATCCTAAATTGGGCGTGGCTATAAATTGGGAGATTGAAGGTATCTAGGGCGTAATATGTGTTAGATGAAAATGAACATTGTTGCAACGTTGTAGGCAACATTCTTGGCAAGGGACTTGATGTCTACTATGCCAAAGATATTTAGAGTTGTTAAACGGGTGTGAAGAGTGTGTTGATATAACGGTAATATTGTCCAAATTCTGCTTGTAACAACCATCAGAATTGGTTACAAAAATATGCATTCCATTATATTAGGCAATAATTAAGAGTAGGTAAAGTGGTCGTGTCGTGAGAATTCTATCAAATGTCTTACATTGCAACGAGTACAGTCAGGGTGCCGTGGAACCCCTGCAGTACCTCCACAGACCCCGGATTGAGAACCCCTGCAGTACCTCCACAGACCCCGGATTGAGAACCCCTGCAGTACCTCCACAGACCCCGGATTGAGAACCCCTGCAGTACCTCCACAGACCCCGGATTGAGAACCCCTGCAGTACCTCCACAGACCCCGGATTGAGAACCCCAGCAGTACCTCCACAGACCCCGGATTGAGAACCCCTGCAGTACCTCCACAGACCCCGGACTGAGAACCCCTGCAGTACCTCCACAGACCCCGGATTGAGAACCCCTGCAGTACCTCCACAGACCCCGGATTGAGAACCCCTGCAGTACCTCCACAGACCCCGGATTGAGATCCCCTGCAGTACCTCCACAGACCCCGGATTGAGAACCCATGCAGTACCTCCACAGACCCCGGACTGAGAACCCCTGCAGTACCTCCACAGACCCCGGATTGAGAACCCCAGCAGTACCTCCACAGACCCCGGATTGAGAACCCCTGCAGTACCTCCACAGACCCCGGACTGAGAACCCCTGCAGTACCTCCACAGACCCCGGATTGAGAACCCCTGCAGTACCTCCACAGACCCCGGATTGAGAACCCCTGCAGTACCTCCACAGACCCCGGATTGAGATCCCCTGCAGTACCTCCACAGACCCCGGATTGAGAACCCATGCAGTACCTCCACAGACCCCGGATTGAGAACCCCTGCAGTACCTCCACAAACCCCGGATTGAGAACCCCTGCAGTACCTCCACAGACCACGGATTGAGAACCCCTGCAGTACCTCCACAGACCCCGGATTGAGAACCCCTGCTGTACCTCCACAGACCCCGGATTGAGAACCCCTGCAGTACCTCCACAGACCCCGGATTGAGAACCCCTGCAGTACCTCCACAGACCCCGGATTGAGAACCCCTGCAGTACCTCCACAGACCCCGGATTGAGAACCCCTGATTTAGCAGATGCTCTTATCCAGAGTGATTTACAGTAAGTGCATTCATCTTAAGATAGATATTTATTTTGGAAATAAACTTAATATATTATTCATAAAATTGTTATCTCACCTCTTAGCTTTGGTGTCATGTCCCCCAGAGAAACTCATTTTAGAGCACTGACCCCTAAACAGAGATCCAACATGTTGGTTGTGGTTAACACAGTGATAACTAAACAGAGATCCAGCATGTTGGTTGTGGTTAACACAGTGACAACTAAACAGAGATCCAACATGTTGGTTGTGGTTAACACAGTGACAACTAAACAGAGATCCAACATGTTGGTTGTGGTTAACACAGTGACAACTAAACAGAGATCCAGCATGTTGGTTGTGGTTAACACAGTGACAACTAAACAGAGATCCAACATGTTGGTTGTGGTTAACACAGTGACAACTAAACAGAGATCCAACATGTTGGTTGTGGTTAACACAGTGACAACTAAACAGAGATCCAGCATGTTGGTTGTGGTTAACACAGTGACAACTAAACAGAGATCCAGCATGTTGGTTGTGGTTAAAACAGTGACAACTAAACAGAGATCCAGCATGTTGGTTGTGGTTAACACAGTGACAACTAAACAGAGATCCAGCATGTTGGTTGTGGTTAACACAGTGACAACTAAACAGAGATCCAGCATGTTGGTTGTGGTTAACACAGTGACAACTAAACAGAGATCCAGCATGTTGGTTGTGGTTAACACAGTGACAACTAAACAGAGATCCAGCATGTTGGTTGTGGTTAACACAGTGACAACTAAACAGAGATCCAACATGTTGGTTGTGGTTAACACAGTGACAACTAAACAGAGATCCAACATGTTGGTTGTGGTTAACACAGTGACAACTAAACAGAGATCCAGCATGTTGGTTGTGGTTAACACAGTGACAACTAAACAGAGATCCAACATGTTGGTTGTGGTTAACACAGTGACAACTAAACAGAGATCCAACATGTTGGTTGTGGTTAACACAGTGACAACTAAACAGAGATCCAGCATGTTGGTTGTGGTTAACACAGTGACAACTAAACAGAGATCCAGCATGTTGGTTGTGGTTAAAACAGTGACAACTAAACAGAGATCCAGCATGTTGGTTGTGGTTAACACAGTGACAACTAAACAGAGATCCAACATGTTGGTTGTGGTTAACACAGTGACAACTAAACAGAGATCCAGCATGTTGGTTGTGGTTAACACAGTGACAACTAAACAGAGATCCAGCATGTTGGTTGTGGTTAACACAGTGACAACTAAACAGAGATCCAACATGTTGGTTGTGGTTAACACAGTGACAACTAAACAGAGATCCAACATGTTGGTTGTGGTTAACACAGTGACAACTAAACAGAGATCCAACATGTTGGTTGTGGTTAACACAGTGACAACTAAACAGAGATCCAACATGTTGGTTGTGGTTAACACAGTGACAACTAAACAGAGATCCAGCATGTTGGTTGTGGTTAACACAGTAACAACTAAACAGAGATCCAACATGTTGGTTGTGGTTAACACAGTGACCCCTAATTATTGAATGTCAATTGTTCTCTCTTATTCATCATCTCTTAGAAATTTAACATTTACTAACAGATACATCCAAACAGTCAGGTGATTTAATGCATCACATCAACATGTAGTTGTGACTGATATTTTTCACCTTTTCTCCATGTGGTGGAACTAATAATAATAATAATAATAATATAATATGAATAATCAAAATATTAATAATAACAATAGTAGTAATAATAATATAACATTAATAATAATAATGTCTCACTTTGTCTTTTAATAATGTCTCTCATTCTAGTGTGTTGCTTTGTTCAACAGGTCTGATATTATTCTGCTGTTACTGAATTCAGTTCATAATAACAATGTTAAGAAAAGTCTGTTCAGTGGTTTCATACCAAATTACACAGGAAGCAGGAGCTCATTGTAATTTAGAAAACAAATGTTCTGATATTCTGAAAGATGATTTACAACTATGATACATTAACATTTGGACAAATTGTAAAATAACCACAGTAAAACACTCAGATCTAACAGTCCATTTCACCTGGGACAGGTACGTGACAGTTCAATCATACAAAATGGCGCTAACTGGGCATAGGCAAGTCAATTTCAATAACATATTGTTCATATATCGTATTATATGATTCGTATATCGTCATTCACTATACTAAAATAAAACCATACAATTAATGTCTCTACACACTTTACAATAATCCCTGTGAAGATTCTTACCTTGTAGCCTGAATTCACAACCAGAACATGTCAAGTCATTGAGATATTTTCCGTTGTGCTGAGAGATCACCTTCCTGATGACAAGTGTCTCTGTATCTATGTTCTAGGTACAGTTGATCTTTGGATGCAATAATATCTGGTCAAAGTCTAGTGACACAACACCATAGTATATCATAAACATAACAGCAGTTTAACCTTTGGCCAGTAAAGGCCATGGCATACTATGAAATGTAGAATCATTTATGATGGATCCAGTTTCAACATATCTCTAACTTTGAAGTATACAAAGGGGTCCCACATTATTGACCCTCAAACCAACTCTTAGTTTCCCGATTCAGATCTGTTTAAACCAACTCTTACTTTCCTGATTCAGATCTGTTTAAACCAACTCTTAGTTTCCTGATTCAGATCTGTTCAAACCAACTCTTAGTTTCCTGATTCAGATCTGTTCAAACCAACTCTTAGTTTCCTGATTCAGATCTGTTTAAACCAACTCTTAGTTTCCTGATTCAGATCTGTTTAAACCAACTCTTAGTTTCCTGATTCAGCTCTGTTCAAACCAACTCTTAGTTTCCTGATTCATATCTGTTCTAACCAACTCTTAGTTTCCTGATTCAGATCTGTTCAAACCAACTCTTAGTTTCCTGATTCAGATCTGTTTAAACCAACTCTTAGTTTCCTGATTCAGATCTGTTTAAACCAACTCTTAGTTTCCTGATTCAGATCTGTTCAAACCAACTCTTAGTGTCCTGATTCAGATCTGTTTAAACCAACTCTTAGTTTCCTGATTCAGATCTGTTTAAACCAACTCTTAGTTTCCTGATTCAGATCTGTTCTCACCAACTCTTAGTTTCCTGATTCAGATCAGAGATGAACTGCTTACACAACAGGAGGGCGAGGTCCGAGCTGATCAGTACAATGATTCTGCAAAGGTGTTTCTTTTCGATGTTCAATGGAAAGGAAGAACATGGTGGTAAGTAGGATTGATGAGAACAAAATAAACATATTACTGCCTTTTGAGATCTTAAAAAAGCAACAACATTCAAATGGAGACAGACATTTTAATGGTTGGTGGCACAATATGCACTGTTGGCCTATCTGAGGCCCAGATCCTAATTTGACCTTGTCCGTGACCTAAATAGTGAGGAAAAATAATAGTCTTCAGACCAACTGCTATCAGAGCATCTGCACTCCTTTGTTAAACAAGGCGTTAGGGACTTTTCTGCCCCTTTCCTGAAATAGAAACCCTGTGCTGCAAATATCTTCATGAAACACAGGAGAGGAACTCTCTTTATTAAGATGCTAGATGAAATTACCACCCATCTTGGAAGAGCCGGGATGATGAGCAATTCACTACCCTGTCATGCAATATGTTGTGATGCAGACAGTGTCTCTTTACTACCAAGATGTAATTGATGTCTAATTGTTGTCTTGGTTCACTTATTTCAGGTCATCAAAGCTGATGTCGTCCAGCCCAAAACCTGGTAAGAACTTTACTAAAGTCTTAGATGAAATTAGGATTTATTTTTTCACATTTTCTTTTATTTATTTATTTACTATTTCACAAATACACATTTATAGTCTAACATCAATTGTACTGGAATGCAGTGCACTTGTTACATACATCAAGAGTTAACTAAATATACAATACATTGAAATATATGAAATAAAAACCTTAGCAATAGGAACTCAGTAGTTAGGCTCTTGTGGGCTCATTTAGTAGCCCAACTAATGAGGGTATTGCTCTTCTCCTGAAAAGTTCAGTCCTGCATCTGACCAGAATAGGATGTTCAAAACTAAACGCTACACCTATGGCATTTCCTGTGTGCTTTCTTATACAGTAGGTCCCCAGATGTATACAATGCATTAGATCACATTTTTGGCCAAAACCTGAGTTGATTTGAGGGTGTGTTTTAAAATGTTGATTATGTGTCAGCATCCAGGGGTGTGTCAGTTTCTACAAACACAGTCTCTTAGTGCAGAGATGTCTGACTGTTCTGCCTGTTGGTCACAGACTGGGAGCATCCAGGGGTGTGTCAGTTTCTACAAACACAGTCTCTTACTGCAGAGATGTCTGACTGTTCTGCCTGTTGGTTACAGACTGGGAGCATCCAGGGGTGTGTCAGTTTCTACAAACACAGTCTCTTACTGCAGAGATGTCTGACTGTTCTGCCTGTTGGTCACAGGCTGGGAGCAGAACAGGGGTGTGTCAGTTCCTACAAACACAGTCTCTTAGTGCAGAGATGTCTGACTGTTCTGCCTGTTGGTCACAGGCTGGGAGCAGAACAGGGGCTGTGGCAGAGCAGAGCACTTAGGGGTGAAGTCCCTTGCTCAAAGGCAAACAGCAGTAGGTAGTACACAGGGATACACCGGTAACCCACCGGGCTTCAATATCACCGTATACTACCTATTACCGTTGTGCCCATCAGCAAGGCACTTTACAACACACACATCACAGGCTGATAGCAGGACAGGGGCTGTGGCAGAGCATCAGAGCCCATCAGCAAGGCACTTTACAACACACACATCACAGGCTGATAGCAGGACAGGGGCTGTGGCAGAGCATCAGAGCCCATCAGAAAGGCACTTTACAACACACACATCACAGGCTGATAGCAGGACAGGGGCTGTGGCAGAGCATCAGAGCCCATCAGAAAGGCACTTTACAACACACACATCACAGGCTGATAGCAGGACAGGGGCTCCATAAAGTGATTGTTCTCTGTAATAATTGACTAGCACAATACAATAACTCCTAATGTTTGTATTTTTGTGTCTGCTAAGGACGACAAGTTGATTTACGGGGGGAGGTCGGGTAATGTAATTATGTGCCCGAGCACAAAACACCATATATGTCATTTTTGTCCTGTCTAAATCTGCCATTGTCACGCCCTGGCCTTAGTTATCTTTGTTTTCTGTATTATTTTTAGTTAGGTCAGGGTGTGACAGGGGGGATGTTTGTGTTTTGTCTCGTCTTGGGTGGTTGTATTGTATAGGGGGTTTTTGTTGAGTGTATGGGTTTGTTTTCAGTAGAGAGGTTTAGGAAAGTCTATGGTTGCCTGGTTTGGTTCTCAATCAGAGACAGCTGTTTATTGTTGTCTCTGATTGGGAGCCATATTTAAGGCAGCCATAGGCTTTAGGTGATTGTGGGTAATTGTCTATGTTCTATGTTGCATGTGTGCACTTAGTTTGTTTTAGCTTCACGATCGTTTGTTTTTCTTCATTAAAAGAAGATGGCTTTCTTTCACGCTGCGCCTTGGTCCACTCATTTGTCATATAATGATCGTGACAGCCATGTCAGTCATTTTTAATTCCAACCAGAATAACCTAATGTTTTTTGGTCACCTGAAAGTACTAGTCCCGTGCGAATCAACATCAAGTTTTATTTGTCACATGCGCCGAATAAAACAGGTGCTTACTTACAAGCCCTTAACCAACAATGCATGTCAGGTTTTGGCCAGGACTGTTTGGTTTTGTTCACTAGATGTCCCCCTTGCACCTTTTTTGTACCTTTTGTTTTTCTTGCCCTAATTATTGTTTGCACCTGTAAGTCATTCCCTTGTTAGTATTTAAACCCTGTGTGTTCCTTAGTTCCTTGCTCAGTGTTTGTATGTTAGCGCCCAGCCCCAGCCTTTGTGAACATTTTTCTCTTGTTGGATTTTCCAGAGGTTCTCTGGTTTTGTTCTCGTGTATTTTTGGATTGGTCTTTTGAGGTTTGTTTTATCCCTTGCTGTTTTTAACACTTTGTGGATTTTCTTTTGTATTTTGGAAGATATCTATTTTTTATTAAACCACCATCTCTAGTACTGCTGTGTCTGCCTCATCTTCTGGGTTCTGCCAATTATTAGTGACTGTTTCTCGCACCGGGTCCTGACAGAAACACTGAGCCATTAATATGAACCCAGAGGCAGCCAGTACCCAGGACTTTTTTCCCATGCTGTCCCACCACGAGGGGACTGTCCAACGTCACGAAGCTGCTCTGGTTCAGCAAGAGGCCTTACTGGCTGGACATTCTCAACTTCTGTCGGAGATGATGACTTCCATAAAGCAGATTTCTGATCAACTTTCTCCTGCAACCGCTTCTGCTCCAGTTCATCAGATTCAAGTGCCCGTGGCAGTTAACCCCCTGGCTGAACCTCGTCTGCCGCCTCCCCAACGGTTCTCAGGTGATCCGAGTGTTTGTAAGGGGTTTTTCACCCAATGTTCTCTCTCCTTCGAGCTGCAACCCTCGTCGTTTCCCACCGACCGGTCCAAGATAGCATACATCATCACCCTGCTGTCGGAAAAAGCCCTAGCCTGGGCTACTGCTGTGTGGGATGCCCAAAGTCCCTGCTGTGCCAGCTACTCTACCTTTGCTGAAGAATTCAAGCGAGTGTTTCAAGGTCCTACCAGCGGTCCTGACTCAGCCAAACAGCTCCTGACTCTCCGCCAAGGTCGGCGCAGCGTGACGGACTATGCCATCCAGTTCCACACGGTGGCAGCAGCGAGTGGCTGGAACAACGAGGCGCTCACAGTGTGCTTTTTGAAGGGTCTTTCCGACACCATCCAAGATGAACTGGCCACTCGGGAACCACCAGACAACCTCGAGTCCCTGATCAAGTTGGCTTCACGCATAGACCAGCGTCTGAGAGAGAGAGAGCTCAACCGTAGATCTCTCACCCTAGCTCCTATCGGTCCCAGCTCCGAGTCTCCACCCTTAACCTCGCTGACTCCACCGGAACCCATGCAGGTTGGACGCATCTCCCAGGCTGAGAGAGACCGCCGGATGAGGGAGCGATGCTGTCTATATTGCGGCAAACCGGGCCATTTCCTCTCCACGTGTCCCGGGCTCCAGGGAAAACGCACTCTCCCGTGCAGGCCTGGGAGGACTGTAACGGGAAACATAACCTCCTCCCATCCATCCAACTCCCGCCTGCTCATTCCAGTTACCCTTTCCTGGGACAACCACGAGCTTCCCCTTCAAGCCTTGGTAGACTCTGGAGCCGCAGGTAACTTCATGGATGGTGTCTGGGCGAAGGAAAATGGCGTTCCCTCTGAACCTCTAAGTGACCCCATAAGGGTTACTACGTTGGATGGAAGCCCTTTGGGATCTGGACTTGTCACTCGTGTCACTACCCCCTTGCGACTTTCAGTTTCCCAACACCAGGAAGTGATGAACTTTCATCTGACCTCGTGTTCCGAGTTCCCTCTCGTCCTTGGATACCCCTGGCTTCACAGCCATAACCCTCACATCGACTGGTCTGTGGGCACTATCAAGCAGTGGGGTCCTACGTGCCAAGCCACTTGTATCTTCCCAAGTTCCCTGAGTTCCTCTCCCGAGTCTCTAGAATCCATCGACCTGTCCCGAGTTCCCGAGTGTTACCATGACCTCAAACTGGTATTTAGCAAACAGAGGGCCACCAAACTACCACCCCATAGACCTTACGATTGCCCCATCGACCTGTTTCCGGGCACCTGCCCTCCCAGGGGTCGGATCTTTTCCCTATCTCCTCCCGAACGAGCTGCTATGGATACCTACATCAAGGACTCTCTGGCAGCAGGCCTCATGCGTCCATCCACCTCGCCGGCGGGAGCAGGGTTTTTCTTTGTGGCCAAAAAAGACGGGGGATTACGTCCTTGCATCGACTACCGGGGACTTAATGCCATAACCGTCCGTAACCGCTACCCGCTACCCCTTATGGCCACAGCCTTTGAGCTGCTCCAGGAAGCAGTGGTCTTCACTAAGCTTGACCTGCGGAACGCATACCATCTTGTGCGGATCAAACCCGGTGACGAGTGGAAGACCGCTTTCAACACGCCTACTGGTCACTACGAATACTTGGTGATGCCCTTCGGCCTGACCAACGCCCCGGCTGTGTTCCAAGCGCTCATAAACGATGTGCTTAGGGATATGCTTAACATTTTCGTGTTTGTTTACTTGGATGACATCCTCATCTTTTCGAGCTCCCTTCAAGAACACACTAAGCATGTCAGACAAGTGCTCAAACGCCTTCTAGACAGCCATTTGTACGTTAAGCCTGAAAAGTGTGAATTCCATTCCTCTCGAGTACAATTCCTGGGATTTGTAGTGGAACCCGGTCGAGTCCAGATGGATCCCAAGAAGGTAGGGGCGGTAGCAGATTGGCCCACCCCCAAGTCCGTTAAGGAAGTTCAGCGTTTCCTGGGCTTCACTAACTTCTACCGCAAGTTCATCAAGAACTTCAGCTCGGTGGCAGCCCCTCTCTCAGCGTTAACCAAGGGTGGCAACACAAGGTTTCTGTGGGGAAGAGAAGCTGAGACGGCCTTCCAAGGACTCAAGCAGCGCATCCTCTCTGCTCCCATCCTGACACTACCGACGGCGGATGAACCTTTTGTGGTGGAGGTAGACGCATCAGAGGTGGGTGTTGGAGCTGTCCTGTCTGAGGGGTGAAGACAAGAGGCTTCATCCTTGCGCCTTCTTCTCTCACCGGCTTACCCCGGCCGAGAGGAATTACGATGTGGGGGATCGTGAGCTCCTAGCGGTTAAGATGGCATTGAAGGAATGGAGACACTGGCTCGAGGGGGCTTCTCAACCGTTTCAAGTGCTTACGGACCACAAAAATCTGGAGTATATCCAGCAGGCGAAGCGGTTGAACTCCAGACAAGCTCGATGGTCTCTTTTCTTCAGCCGATTCCAGTTTATTCTCACCTATAGACCCGGGTCGAAGAATCTCAAACCGGACGCCTTGTCACGAATCTACTCTCCTGCCATTCGAGAAGATACTGACATGACTGTCCTTCCGGCCGCTAAGATCGTGGCTCCGATCTCGTGGCAAGTGGAGGATACCGTGAAACAAGCCCAAGCCATCGAACCGGGCCCTGGAGGAGGTCCTGCTAATCGGTTGTTTGTTCCCAAGGCAGCAAGGTCCCAAGTCCTTCTGTGGGGGCACTCCTCTCGCCTCACCTGTCACCCGGGCGTAGGTCGCACCTTGGAGTTCATCCAGCGTAAGTTCTGGTGGCCCACCATAAAAGAAGACGTTGCCACTTTCGTCAAGGCCTGTTCCGTGTGCTGCCAGGGCAAATCTTCTCACCTCCGCCCTCAAGGACTCCTTCACCCTCTATCTATTCCCCACCGACCCTGGTCCCATATCTCATTGGACTTTATTACTGGCCTTCCTCCGTCCCATGGTAATACTACTATCCTAGTCATCATCGACAGGTTTTCTAAGGCGGCCAGATTCGTTCCCTTGACTAAGTTACCTTCTGCCAAGGAAACAGCTGAGTTGGTGATTAACCATGTGTTCCGAGTCTTTGGTATCCCGCAAGATATGGTTTCCGACAGAGGTCCCCAGTTCGCCTCAAGGTTTTGGAAGGCCTTCTGCCAACTCATAGGGGCCACGGCCAGTTTATCTTCAGGGTACCATCCGGAGTCCAACGGCCAAACTGAGAGGATGAATCAGGAGCTGGAAACCACCCTCAGATGTATGGTTTCCAACAACCCGTCCACATGGTCATCCTTCATTGTTTGGGCCGAGTACGCGCACAACACCTTGTGCTCCTCCTCCACTGGTATGTCTCCGCATGAGTGTCAGTTTGGCTATGCTCCGCTATTGTTCCCGGACCAGGAGGCAGAAGTCAGAGTGCCTTCAGCCTCGAGGTTCATCAGACGCTGTCGGCTTACGTGGAAGAAGGTCCGTCTTAATCTTCTGCGTTCCTCACAGCAGTACCAGCGACAAGCCAACAGACGTCGCCGTCCCGGTCCTACCCTGTACCCCGGCCAAAGAGTATGGCTCTCAACAAAAGACTTACCGCTAAGGGTGGAGTCTCGCAAGCTGTCCCAGAGATTCATCGGTCCCTTTAAGATTGCCAGGAGAGTCAATCCCGTTACTTTTCGCCTGCACTTACCCAGATCCCTTAAAATCAATCCCACATTTAACATTTCTTTATTAAAACCTGTTGTTTTTTCTCCCCTTATCCCGGCAGGCAGACCTCCCCCTCCGCCCCGTGTCATCGGAGGCCAGTCGGCTTATACCGTCCACCGGATACTGGATTCCCGCCGGGTGCAGCGGTCCTGGCAGTATCTGGTGGACTGGGAAGGCTACGGTCCCGAGGAGCGCTCCTGGGTTCCTGCCAAGGACATACTGGACCCTGACCTCATTCGTCAGTTCAGGGTCCTCCACCCTGAGAAGGCTGGTAGGAACGTCAGGAGCCGTTCCTAGGGGGGGGATTCTGTCAGGTTTTGGCCAGGACTGTTTGGTTTTGTTCACTAGATGTCCCCCTTGCACCTTTTTTGTACCTTTTGTTTTTCTTGCCCTAATTATTGTTTGCACCTGTAAGTCATTCCCTTGTTAGTATTTAAACCCTGTGTGTTCCTTAGTTCCTTGCTCAGTGTTTGTATGTTAGCACCCAGCCCCAGCCTTTGTGAACATTTTTCTCTTGTTGGATTTTCCAGAGGTTCTCTGGTTTTGTTCTCGTGTATTTTTGGATTGGTCTTTTGAGGTTTGTTTTTTCCCTTGCTGTTTTTACCACTTTGTGGATTTTCTTTTGTATTTTGGAAGATATCTATTTTTTATTAAACCACCATCTCTAGTACTGCTGTGTCTGCCTCATCTTCTGGGTTCTGCCAATTATTAGTGACTGTTTCTCGCACCGGGTCCTGACAATGCAGTTCAAGAAATAGAGTAAAGAAAATATATACTAAATAAAATAAGTCAGCTTTTGCAGACACGTCTCGCCCCGCATCAGTATAGAAAGGGTCCCTAGCAAATTGCATCACCTTTGTGGGGAGACTAAAATCATCAAATCTTGTTGCAAAGTTACAATGTGTATATCATTGACCGCTAGCCAGAAATAGCCATTTTTTTCTTCCTTCCTCGTTATGCAGACATAAGCACACCTGGCACCATCGAGGTGCAGCTGTTTACTTTCTACACGGGTTGTTATTTTTCAGTTTCCTCCTAAGAACAGATTGTAGTGGTAAAATAAAAAGTGATAATTTTTTTTGGTGCCATTTAGGTGAAATTGATCTCCAAGCTTCACTCCAGTCAAAACGGGCTTTGCGAGTGTTTGATTCCATTCATTTGCTATGGGCTGGCGCTAGTGCTCCAGCTTATTTGTATTTAAAACAACTTTTTAAACTTTTATTTAACTCGTCAAGTCAGTTAAGAACAAATTCTTATTTTCAATGACAGCCTAGGAACAGTGGGTTAATTGCCTTGTTCAGGGGCAGAATGACAGATTTTTACCTTGTGAGCTCGGGGATTCAATCTTGCAACCTTTCGGTTACTAGTCCAACGCTCTAACCACTAGGCTACCTGCCTCCCCAGCTTAGCCAACGTTTGCTTGCCATTTTTCTTCCTTGACCTTTTCCATTGTCCAGCCTAGCCTTCTGTAGTTACCCACTGTAGGGAAAAGGTTTTGGGGGGGCTCATATCAGAGGAAAAAAGAAAAGCAGTCAATCATGTCAATAACTGTTTTATCCCTCCTCTGTAGTCCCACGTTAAGTCCAAGTGATTGATGCCACTCAATAAACAAACCTCAGCTACAAACTCCTCATCAAGCATTTACACTAGTATGTGTTGGGTTTGTTGTGGCGGCAATTGCAGAGAAATGCAATGATCTCCTCCCTATAAACTCTCATACTCTCTTGAGATCATTAGGCCTACCCTTACTTAGCTACCTAACATCATTATGTAAAAGTAGATCATGATGCTCAGCAGACTACGAAACGAGCCATGTTGAAGGATAAATGTTGATGATAGTCAAAGCTGAGTCCATTGTTTTTTAAGTCACAGCTGAGTTTAGCCAAAGCATGTTCATGCAGTGTGGTCTATCCACGTTGAAAGAGCCAATAGGTGGGCAGACAGACCCTTGTACCCCTGTTAGCAGCTCCGATTGGCAGTAACTGGTATGTTACTGATATTGATTGACAGCACTTAATGGGCAGGGCTATAAGAAAAGAGATTCTCCCATTGGATAATATTGAGCAAGGGCTCATTTTGTTACTAAATATCAGATTTATTTCTGCTGGGATTTTTAAAAAAGCAAAATGATCTTTCAAAAAATGTTTTTTTGTAAAATTGTATAAAACAACATCTCATGGCACATTAGGGACTGTGAAATGGCACACAGACACAGTCTGTGACACTAACACACACAATCTACACCCACATTATTCTTTAGTTGTATTGTTTGTGTAAGTCATTGTATTCTAATGCTGATTGTAACACCCACATTATTCTTTAGTTGTATTGTTTGTGTAAGTCATTGTATTCTAATGCTGATTGTAACACCCACATTATTCTTTAGTTGTATTGTTTGTGTAAGTCATTGTATTCTAATGCTGATTCTAACACCCACATTATTCTTTAGTTGTATTGTTTGTGTAAGTCATTGTATTCTAATGCTGATTGTAACACCCACATTATTCTTTAGTTGTATTGTTTGTGTAAGTCATTGTATTCTAATGCTGATTGTAACACCCACATTATTCTTTAGTTGTATTGTTTGTGTAAGTCATTGTATTCTAATGCTGATTCTAACACCCACATTATTCTTTAGTTGTATTGTTTGTGTAAGTCATTGTATTCTAATGCTGATTGTAACACCCACATTATTCTTTAGTTGTATTGTTTGTGTAAGTCATTGTATTCTAATGCTGATTCTAACACCCACATTATTCTTTAGTTGTATTGTTTGTGTAAGTCATTGTATTCTAATGCTGATTGTAACACCCACATTATTCTTTAGTTGTATTGTTTGTGTAAGTCATTGTATTCTAATGCTGATTGTAACACCCACATTATTCTTTAGTTGTATTATTTGTGTAAGTCATTGTATTCTAATGCTGATTCTAACACCCACATTATTCTTTAGTTGTATTGTTTGTGTAAGTCATTGTATTCTAATGCTGATTGTAACACCCACATTATTCTTTAGTTGTATTGTTTGTGTAAGTCATTGTATTCTAATGCTGATTGTAACACCCACATTATTCTTTAGTTGTATTGTTTGTGTAAGTCATTGTATTCTAATGCTGATTCTAACACCCACATTATTCTTTAGTTGTATTGTTTGTGTAAGTCATTGTATTCTAATGCTGATTCTAACACCCACATTATTCTTTAGTTGTATTGTTTGTGTAAGTCATTGTATTCTAATGCTGATTGTAACACCCACATTATTCTTTAGTTGTATTGTTTGTGTAAGTCATTGTATTCTAATGCTGATTGTAACACCCACATTATTCTTTAGTTGTATTGTTTGTGTAAGTCATTGTATTCTAATGCTGATTGTAACACCCACATTATTCTTTAGTTGTATTGTTTGTGTAAGTCATTGTATTCTAATGCTGATTGTAACACCCACATTATTCTTTAGTTGTATTGTTTGTGTAAGTCATTGTATTCTAATGCTGATTGTAACACCCACATTATTCTTTAGTTGTATTGTTTGTGTAAGTCATTGTATTCTAATGCTGATTGTAACACCCACATTATTCTTTAGTTGTATTGTTTGTGTAAGTCATTGTATTCTAATGCTGATTGTAACCCTAAACCCCCTAGAAACAGCCTTATTCCTTGTCTGGACCTGCAGATGTCCCCAGTTGGTCCAATGGTTGTCAGTTTGCTGGGACTTCTGGTCCCCACAAGTATAGTTAAACATGTCCACTCTCACACTCGAACACACACAATCTACACACACATTATTCTTTAGGTATATTGTTGTATTTAATATTTGTGTGAATGTTTTTGGCTATTAGTGTGTCCGTGCTTGGTTACTTGTCGTGTTTTATGGTAATTTTTGTTGGATTGTACCTCAACTTTAAAGGAGCTAATAGTATTGAAGTATTTCTGTGCCGCGTAGGTTTATTTTGTTTGCCTTGTTTGACTGATTTCAGCTCATTGACGCGTTGCAGAATGACAACTCCCAACCCTGTCAGAACAGCATGGACACGGATGGATCAGATTCCAACTTGAAAGAAGATGTGGAGACCTGTGTCTTCCAGCCCCAAACCCACGGTAAGAGAACTTGAATGATGGCCACAGTCGATCGTTGATCCCCCTTTAAATTGTCTATCAGCCTAACTCCCCAGTTATTATAGCCCCTAGCGTATTAACCTAGATCAGGGCTATTCAACTATATTCTTACAGTTGGCAGATTTGAAAAAGGTTATTTACTGGGGACCAGACATTGTTTACATGCGATTGCTTTTCCTAAGACCGGTATGAACCACTTTTTTGGCCTACTTATAACACAGTTGACCTGCATTACATTCTTCATACATAGCTTTGTTTTTGATTTTGATTTACACATAGGAAACCTTTTATGCATGGCATATGTCAGCTGACCAGCATCACATTCCATTCTGTATTTATTTAATTTCATTCTTTCCTGTTTTACACAATTTATTTTGAACATAAAAAACACACAAGTGTTTCCCTTCGAATGGAAGAAATTGCACTTTGGGAGAGAGCAGAAAAGTGCAACCCGCCGGTATGAAGATTCACATTTGACAGGAAGAAACAGTGTTTGTTTTCATGTGAGAGAGCTGGATTTCCACGTGTCTGTTTAGGAATTATTCTGCAATAATATGCTCAGTCCAAAACGTTGCACAGCCCGCAGACTGAAGTGCCTGCCTCAGATAAGATGTTTGCACGTCTCCGAACTCTAGGTAGAGGGAACCCTTGTCATGTGACATTGGCACCTTAGCATTCGCAGAGAAGTCTCCCCGTCGCATCGGTATAGAAAGGATCCCTAACAAACTGCATCACCTTTGTGGGGAGACTAAACTCATCAAATCATGTTGCAAAGCTATCTTTCAGCTTAACTGAAAACTCTGACATTACTGGTGTCATCTGTACTCGGGATGGCTTTATTAGGCTGGACAAATGACATTTTTAACAACGCTTTTTTCTGGTAAAAATGAGTTCATTGCATCCGTCGTGGAGCCCAGTTTCATAATATTACCATATGTCCCAGTTGCTTGCTTTAGTTTTGAAGTAATCGTGAAAAAAAACAGGCCTTATTTTAGGTCATTTTTCACCCTGCCATCTCCTATTAGTTCTACTGAGCACCGTGGCACCAACTCGCCTTCCGAACGTTCTATTCCCAGCCCATTGTTCTGCATCACAATGCCATCTCCTATTAGTTCTACTGAGCACCGTGGCACCAACTGGCGTTCCGAACGTTCTATTCCCAGCCCATTGTTCTGCATCACAATGCCATCTCCTATTAGTTCTACTGAGCACCGTGGCACCAACTGGCCTTCTGAACGTTCTATTCCCAGCCCATTGTTCTGCATCACAATGCCATCTCCTATTAGTTCTACTGAGCACCGTGGCACCAACTGGCTTTCCGAACGTTCTATTCCCAGCCCATTGTTCTGCATCACAATGCCATCTCCTATTAGTTCTACTGAGCACCGTGGCACCAACTCGCGTTCCGAACGTTCTATTCCCAGCCCATTGTTCTGCATCACAATGCCTGCATTGCTATTGTTGGCAATGAGACCTGCCCACGTTGGTAGTTAAAATGTCAACCACAACAAGAAATGACTCATGGAACTCTGAGGTCGTCCCATTGTTTCCTATGGGGAAATATAGGTATGTCTGTCTATTTTGCTAAATATCTCGCAATGTGTATATTTAGATTTTTTTCTCTCAAATTGGACACCATTGGACACCTCTTTCTAATTATGTAAGGCTGGGCAGCGTACTCCGTTGTCATCAAACGCAAGCCCCGAAAATAACTTTTGCCCTTGGAACGCTGAGCTCCCCCCATTGTTTTCCTATGGAGAGGCATGCTGGTGTCGTGTCTTTACTGTCATTAAATTGAAGACTTATAGTTTTTATCAAAGATTCTCTGTAATTAGTTATTACGCGATCAACTAAATAATAACGTAACTAATTTTTTTATTTGATTTATTTTTAAATAAATATTATCCCCTTTTCTCCCCAATTTTCATGGTATCCAATTGCTAGTAATTACTATCTTGTCTCCCCGTGTAGCTCAGTTGGTAGAGCATGGCCAGGGTTGTGGGTTCGATTCCCACGGGGGGCCAGTACAATAAAAGTATGAATGTATGTACTTGTAAGTCGCTCTGGATAAGAGTCTGCTAAATGACTTAAATGTAATGTAAATGTCATCACTACTACTCCCGTACGGGCTCGGGAGAGACGAAGGTCGAAAGCCATGCGTCCTCCGAAGCACAACCCAATCCAAGCCGCACTGCTTCTTAACACAGCGCGCCTCCAACCCGGAAGCCAGCCGCACCAATGTGTCAGAGGAAACACCGTGGACCTGACTACCTTGGTTAGCGCGCACTGCGCCCGGCCTGCCACAGGAGTCGCTGGTGCGCGATGAGACAAGGATATCCCTCCGGTCCACTCCGGTCACATGATCACCCCATTCAACTTGCCAAGCTTCTCCAAAAACAACTGTTCTCATAAAATGACCTCACACTGTCTAAAAGTGATCTCACACATATCACTGCCAATCAAAATGAGGTTCAGGTGTGCAGCAGGGGGTTTAGGGAGGGGGATGCGCTGCTCTGTCTTTCAAGAGGCTTGATTCAGTTGTCACTCTTACTTTGTCTTCTAAACCAATGATTGGTTTTCAAGGTGGGCCTTTTCAGGTGGAAGGAGATTTCAGATGGAGCATCGTGTGACTGTAGTGGACCTTTAAGAATCCTATGACCATAATACAAAGACATGGCAAGCTATTCCTTTAAACCTTTTTTCCTGGGTGACTGTGCCCATATATCCCAATTCACTGTTTCCCACTAACCTCTAAAATGTACATCTGATTCATCTAATTCATAGCTGTCATATTTAGGACTGTCAGAAATATATTCAATCTTCACCTTACCTTTAAAAATATTGATAAAACGCTGGTAAAGTACTGGTTTATCAATGTTTGATCTGATGTGATGCTCTGCATCCTCCATGGGCCGGAGTCGCCTGGAAGATCTCTCCGTCAGGCCAACTCAAATCTATCCTTAATCTGTGGAATAAAGCAGACATTATAAATTGGGTAGTTTGGGTCCTGGATGTTGATTGGCTGAAACTGTGGTATATTTAAGAAATAAGGCACCTCGGGGGTTTGTGGTATATGGCCAATATACCAAGGCTAAGGGCTGTAACCAGGCAGGCACTCCGCGTTGCCTCTTGCGTAAGAACAGTCCTCAACCTTTCCTTGTGCTTTACTGCTTAACTATATACCAAGGCTGTCAGACAATCAACATTCATGGCTTAACCTACAATTTCTAAGAGACATAATGTATGTTTGTTAGATGACTACAAAACAAGCACGTTAGAAGCAGTAAAAAATTCCATCTGTGACTTTCCCTCTTCCACTCTGCTATGAGATGCAAGGTGGGGTGCACAACACCTGGTTTCCAGCCAGCCAACTTTAGCTCGCTAAACTAACACCATCTAATGTTATCAAACTGCTACCGTCTCAAGTTCATCTATGGGGATCACGTGTCCCATTTAGCTGTCTATGCATGTTACTTATAACCACACTGATAGAATTGACTGAAATAGCCATAAAATATCAGTCTCTTTATCAACAGTTATGTTAACTAATCAAGCTACCCGCCCAAATGTCAACAAAATTGGCTCACTAGTGCATTAGCTAGATAGTGAGCGAACATTAGCACTAGCAACAAACAAGCTAACTAGGCTAACATAGTTCATAAACCAATACAACGATTTATGGTGGTGGAATTGTACTACAGCATGAAAATAACTTTCCATATCATTTCAATTCTTGAAAATATGATATTGCTCACCTTTCTTTTAGGAACAGCGGGGACCTGCAGATGGGCCGCCCCGCGTTAACGGACGAGCTTCTCCAGATGAAAGTGATTTTCCCTCTCTGGCTCTGCGCGGTAAAGTGGAGTGGGAGAGGGGCAATTACAACGTGGGGACAGAGATAGTCATATAGGGGACGTGTCACCACAGTGGTGTGTGTGCATCTGTCAAGGCGCTGGAATCCTATACAATCGACATGACTGATGTTGATATTTCACTTGTGTAGTAAATATTCTATAGACCTAAGAAATAGGCTAATACATTGCAAAATGAATGCATTTCCCTAAGCCTATAGGTCATAGGAAACTTCAAGACACCAAAATGTACATTTTAAGGATTCAGAAATTGTATTGATTGATCCAGAAACACATAGGAATAAGGTGAATAGGCCTTGGCTATTTTCTGACATAGGAAGGGCTGGCTTACCTGGGCTATTGCCCCTGGGCCCCGGAGAAATACAACAATATACAGTATGTAGTATATATTTATGTTTTACTGCAACCGCCAACCACAGGGGCATTCAGGAGCCCACTCTCAATGAGTGTAGAGGCCTGCTGCTGCGGACACTTTGTTATTTGTCAGATGGGGAGGAGAGGAGGTAGGGGGGCCACTTGTTTAATTAATTAATAAATAAAAAATATATAAACTGCATAATAAATAAATGTGACTAGTAAAATGTGTGATTCAGGAGCTGGGACCAAGCCCGTAGGGGGCCCAAGGGGCAAAACAAATACAAAATAAATACTTTTTACAATTATTATTATTTTTTTAATCCAACCACAGGAGCCCGCTCTCAATGTTTAAAATACAACAGAGCATAATTTAGCCAAAGAGGATCAATAGTTTCTACAAAAATAACTATCAAAGACATACAGTACATGTACTGTATCTGCCAAAATAAAAGAAACACCAACATAAAGTGTATTAAACGCATAGTTAAAATGAAATGAAATCAAATTGTATTTGTCAACTGCATCAAACACAACAGGTGTAGGCACTACCTTGAAATGCTTACTTCCAAACCCTTACTTACGTAAGCCTAGGAGTTGACGTCCCGATGGATAGGGATCAACCCGTAACGCTCGTAGTCGACATTGTCACACTGAACCCTTTCACGATGACTAAGCTCACGTTTTCTGAAGATGTCTAATACGTAGGAGCTCCCTCTGTCTTCCAGAGCGGCTTCGGCAAGCTCCTTCTCGCAACGGAAAAGATGCTCTCTGGACCCGCTCGTAGTAGCTCTCGTCATCTCCCTGCACGGTCCTATCGGATAGCCCAAGGTGTCTGTACTATCAAGCGTTTGATGTCTGGTTCACGATACCAACGTGCTTTCCCGTATACTTACAAAGTGCGCAGCTTATGAGCCGAGCCTCCAGCATGGTCTGGATGCTGTTCAGAGCCTTATGTTGTCTGTGTAGCAACAGGCTGAGACAGGCTAACAACCCTGAGCAACCTAAACCGAGGTGGTGGTTATTACCACTACTACCAGGACGACAGCGACGATGAGGACAGCGACGACGACAGTGATACCATATACCCCACTACCCTATCACATGGAAAGACCAGCAGATTCACTGACATAGGGAGGCGAGTAGCACCTTCCTTTGTAAGTTCTAAATAGACAGTACACAGATAGATCCCTGTGCTGAATGAAATAGCTTCTGATTCTTCTGGCGGTGATAACGGACCCTGGCCGCGTAGAACTAAGGCTGGGAATGCAACACAGAACCAGTGTCTACTGAGTAATCCACATAGATGTGCACCCGATCATAGGCAGTTCATTCTCAATTACTGTCACATCAATTGTCTTTCAAAATGTGGTGTCGCTGTCATCTTTCAAATAAACACAACCAAGATATATGTATATGCAAGACATATTTTATTTCAAGGCAATAGATATATAAGGTTCGGCTGATACAAAAGGGTATACACATTACCCAGGTGTAATATGGTCAATTAAAGTAAGGTATAAAATCGTAAACATGTGACATTGAGAACATCACCATATTAATTTTTATCAGTCAGGGCCCATTGTCAAACAAGACCTAAAATAACCTTTAGGCATCATGTCACCACACGGTCCCACATGTAGACTCTTGTAGGCTGAGGTAACAATATACAAACATCATTGCTCTACTTTAAAGGAAGCTGTAACACTCTGTGGTTGTGGACATGTGAGTGAGACCAATACCATCATCGCCACTGTTGTGGTAGGAGCTAAACTCCTCAACAATATCGATGTAATTACCTCCTGAATTACCATCTGAGGGGCATGTGAACATGCTGTTGGCATTCCTGCCATTGAAACAGTAATTGCTATCATCTTTGGCCCGTTGCTGGGCCAGGTGAGGTGTTACTGTTTCCATCCCAATCCTGGAGGCCAACAAAGCTATGACATGGACCAAAGTAGCACCTTCACTGGGTTTACAATCTAACACAAGGTTAAGCCGCCTGTCTTGTGGTGACACGTACTGAGCTGTAAACCACCTACAAAGATAGAATACCATTCTTCTAAACTCTATGCTCGAGGTGAGGTTTCTCAGTTTGTTGTCAACAACTGTGACGACCTTAGACTGCCCTCTCCTGGGCAACAAAGTGCACCACATAGTCAAAATGATCTGTTTCTTCAAGACAAAACAGCACCAATGAAACCTGTAGGACCCAAGTGACACATTGAACAATCTCGGTAAGGAGTCATCAGGTCCGATCAGCTTCTCCGTTCTGGGAAGGGGACGGGTTCCCACCACAACGTGATCCCAGAACCCAGGTACATGAGGGATACAGACATATCTGTAGGCCACCTCTTCTGGCATTGCTTTGCTTACCCAGTACCTGAAGGACATGGTGTCATTCACTGTGATGAGATGGTTGAACGCTGCGCGGGAAGAGAACACTATCAGTCCAGCTACATGATCAGGGCTCGTCATTGTAGTATAACATAGACATAGACAGATATATCTATAAATGGAAATATACATACCTCTTCGCAGGGTGTCAACTCCAGAGGATTGCTCCTCATTCATAATCAGCTGCACATGGACGTTGACCTCCTTGTCAGTCTTGAACTTATCATCTATGTTGAGTTCCAGATCCCAGTCTCCTACATTCTCCAGAGCAGGAAATTGGCACGGGTGTTGGCTGTGGTGCTTAGAGCGGCCCTTGTGGACGATATATTGTGTAGGCGACAACCACTTTGTTTACTGTAACACAGTCTGCACAATACACAGCCCCAAGCACATTGCACGGGTCTGTTCAGCTGAATCAAGTAGTTGTTACAGATGAACGCTCTGTTGAACTTCTTTTTACACGTGGCGCATATAATCAACTGTTTCATCACAGGGATTATCATCGCAATGGACGACACGGTAGCCCCGTCGCTGTACAGGTTATATCGGCTGGGACCAGGCACGGATTCTTCATAGGTGACAGCTGCTTCGGATTGTGGTGGTGTGGGGAACAATGTCCTTTGCGACTGTAAAGATGTCACTGGCTTGGGTTTGCACACGTTGAACCCTTGTATATCAACGGTCTGCTGTGGAGTTTCAGGCACTTGAGATGCTGGTTGTTGGGGATGTAGGACCCGGGCCTCCTGCTGCGGCACTTGATGAAACGTTTCCAGATGCACCTCAACCTGCTGGGGCTCTAGAGGCTGTGCCGACTGTTGTTGTTGAAAGACATATTCACCACAGACCCTCTCAAGAGCAGCCATGGAGTTGTCTGTGTACCCGAGAGGGGCCATGTCACCAATACAGGCGTTGAAGGTGCTGAGTTCCACATCTGTAAGCTGGGTTACCTCATTACAGATGGCGCTTGAAGGTGGTTTCATAGTGGGAAGGGGATCGGTTGTAGCAGAAAATATTGAACCTGGACAAGAGTCAACGTTCCACTGTGGCCTACTGAAATGTGGCTCGGATGCTTGGGACACTTCACACTCTTGAAAGGCATTTGCATATTCCACATCGGTTAGCATATCATCCGGAACTCTCTCGGTACCCCTGTAACACAAGGCGGAAACAAGTCACCCCTCTACCCAAAGGCAATAGATTACTATTCAGTAATAACACAATGTGTGTGATAGTTACACTTACGTGACACATGTCATGCTATCCAGGGCAGCAGCAACCTCCTCTGATGTATCACACCCAGACATGGCTGTGATGCTATCCAAGGCAGTCTGAAGCTCCTTTGAGGAAGCACATCCGGCCCTGTTTACGTGCTTTGTCGCAGAGACAACTTCATCAGCCCTATCTTGATATCCAGGCACATCTAATACAATTGCATGGTCAACTCTACATTCAGGCACATTGTGAGACATTTCACATGTTTCACCAATAGGTTGTTGGAACGATGGTTCAGTTGTAGACTGGGGCTTGGGTACAGCAGACACTACCTCCTTGGTCCGAGTCTCATCAGAGTCTGGCTCCTCGGTCTGTGTCTCAGCAGATTCTGGGGTCTGAGTCTCTGCAGACACAGTCTCAGCAGACACTACATCATTGGCCTGAGTCTCATCAGAGTCTGGGGTCTGAGTCTCTGCAGACACAGTCTCAGCAGACACTACATCATTGGTCTGAGTCTCATCAGAGTCTGGCTCCTGGGTCTGAGTCTCATCAGAGTCTGGCTCCTTGGTCTGAGTCTCATCAGAGTCTGGCTCCTGGGTCTGAGTCTCATCAGAGTCTGGCTCCTGGGTCTGAGTCTCAGCAGACACTACATCATTGGTCTGAGTCTCATCAGAGTCTGGCTCCTGGGTCTGCGTCTCATCAGAGTCTGGCTCCTGGGTCTGCGTCTCATCAGAGTCTGGCTCCTGGGTCTGCGTCTCATCAGAGTCTGGCTCCTGGGTCTGCGTCTCATCAGAGTCTGGCTCCTGGGTCTGCGTCTCATCAGAGTCTGGGGTCTGAGTCTCTGCAGACACAGTCTCAGCAGACACTACATCATTGGCCTGAGTCTCATCAGAGTCTGGGGTCTGAGTCTCTGCAGACACAGTCTCAGCAGACACTACATCATTGGCCTGAGTCTCATCAGAGTCTGGCTCCTGGGTCTGAGTCTCATCAGAGTCTGGCTCCTGGGTCTGCGTCTCAGCAGAGGTAGCCCCGGCTGGGGCCGACACAGGCTCTGTGTCATCTGTGGTGGGGGAATTAGGAACAGTGCATACCGTCCCAGAACAGGCAGCATCCTCTGTATACTGATACTCTGGCTCAGCAGATACACATGGTTCAGTATCAGGGTCTTGTTGGACTCCAGCCACTCTGGTACTTTTTTGTTTGATAGGTACACTATGTTTGACTGGAGAGGATACCCTTTCCGCGACATGTTTGGGTACAGAATTGTGACAGTCCTCCTTGTCATCATCGCTAGTGTGAACAGAGTCACTGGAGGAACTTGTGTTGCTTTCATCTCCGCTATCATCTGCACCGGGTTCTGTAGGTACTTTAGCCCCGATTCCACTGCTGGAGTCATCGCTTTCATCTCCGCTATCATCTGTACCAGGTTCTGTAGGTACTTTAGCCCTGATTCCACTGCTGGAGTCATCGCTTTCATCTCCGCTATCATCTGTACCAGGTTCTCTAGGTACTTTAGCCCTGATTCCACTGCTGGAGTCATCGCTTTCATCTCCGCTTTCATCTCCGCTATCATCTGTACCGGGTTCTGTCGGTACTTTAGCCCTGATTCCACTGCTGGAGTCATCGCTTTCATCTCCGCTATCATCTGTACCAGGTTCTCTAGGTACTTTAGCCCCGATTCCACTGCTGGAGTCATCGCTTTCATCTCCGCTATCATCTCCGCTATCATCTGTACCAGGTTCTGTAGGTACTTTAGCCCTGATTCCACTGCTGGAGTCATCGCTTTCATCTCCGTTATCATCTCCGCTATCATCTGTACCAGGTTCTGTAGGTACTTTAGCCCTGATTCCACTGCTGGAGTCATCGCTTTCATCTCCGTTATCATCTCCGCTATCATCTGTACCAGGTTCTGTAGGTACTTTAGCCCTGATTCCACTGCTGGAGTCATCGCTTTCATCTCCGCTATCATCTCCGCTATCATCTGTACCAGGTTCTGTAGGTACTTTAGCCCTGATTCCACTGCTGGAGTCATCGCTTTCATCTCCGCTATCATCTCCGCTATCATCTGTACCAGGTTCTGTAGGTACTTTAGCCCTGATTCCACTGCTGGAGTCATCGCTTTCATCTCCGCTATCATCTCCGCTATCATCTCCGCTATCATCTGCACCGGGTTCTCTAGGTAGGTTAGCCTCCTCATTGGTAGCTGTGACATGGTGTAGAACCGCTGATGTGCTATTGTCTACTTCTTCACTGTTGTTTGGTCTCCTGTTGAACATCCAGGCCCTCTTTCTGCAACCACTTTTAACGCTCGACTGAGAACCAGGCTGATTGTAGGACATGTCGACCGATCTCTTCTTAATATTGTCCACAGTCACAGGTTTCTGATGTGGGCCAGTGGACGGTCTATGTGATCTAGGCATGCTGCGGCTTTGTGAAGCAAACCTGTTTTCATATCTGCCAATCTTTGCTGATGTGACGCTGCTACCAAGACCACCATTGCGGCCGCTGCTACAGGAGACTTCGGGACACAACCTTTGAGCATTAAGGCCTGTATTGGGTTCTTTGCTTTGCCTACGGTTGACAGAACTATGGGTCATGTCTCTGCTGCCGCTGGTGGTGTGAGCTCGGCTGTGGTCCCTGGGAGACTGGGCCCTGATGCTGTCCCTTGGGGGGTGGGACCGACGGCTGCCCCTGGTGGGCTGGGGCCGGCTGCTGACATTGTCATGATGTCCGTGTCTCTCACCAGTCTTGCGTTGTGTTTTGGCAGGTTGTCCTTCACAGGGATCCATTCCAGAGGTATACGGCGTTTCACCTTTGCTGTAGTAGGAGCATGACAAACGTTTTGTGGCCGTTTGTTGTACCGAGTTGGCAGTCCATTGTAACCCTTGGTCTTCGGTGACAGTCCTATGTCATGACTAACTTGTTGTAACCTGTTTTTGTCAGACCTACGTCTTAAGTCAAAGGGTTGGGGGTGTCTAGGGTACACAGGTACATTGTGTGGAACCAGAAGGTCGTGTTGATATGTGTTGTGGTCCTCTGTGTCATACAGCCTGTCATTAGAGGCTCTTTCATGCCACCTTCTCTGCTGTATGTTGCACAAGGGAGAGGGTGTAGATTCCCTCAACTGTGTATATTCCTCAACTCTTAGGCCCATATTGGGATGCTGGTAGTACCATTCGCCTCTGTTATTGTATGTTGAATAAACGTCATGTGACATTCTATCTTTTGTTTCTAATTCTTGTTGTTTTGTAAAGTACTTCACACTAGCACTGGACCATGTTCATGGTTCAGCTGCAAATATACACTGAATTTTCCACTGTCTGTGTAACTAATCTTATATATGTAGCTGAGGCTCCTCCTAAAAGCTTCAAGGCTGTTTGAAATAATCACCACAATGTGTCATCAGGTAGACTATATGTATCTTTCCTGTTTCACTGCTTAGGTGTCAACCTGAGGTGACCTAGTTTCAATGTCTCACTGTGGGTTGTGTATCCAACCACTGCTGTTTCTACGGGCTTCCGATACGTCCAACCACTGCTGTTTCTACGGGCTTCCGATACGTCCAACCAGCTGAATTGTCCATTCCGATGTTATGCACATAACCTCTGAATCGTCCAATAACTCCTGAGTCGCCCAACCGCTGTTCATCTAACATTGCTCATACAATCCAATCAGAGCTGACACCTCCGGCCGCAGCTGGGTCTCCCAACCGCTGTTATGCAGATGAAACTCACACTTTCCAAGTACAGATGACTCACCCAACTAATGTTATCTCCATGGGGCTCAAACACCCAGAGCAAGGTAGATCGTCCAACCACTGTTATGTATATGGGGTTCCAACACCCAGGTAGATCGTCCAACCACTGTTATGTATAATGGGGCTCGGAACATCCAACGCCGGGGGGGGTTTCAGCTGTTATGTCAATGAAGCTCAGACTGTCCAAGTGTGAATGATTCACCCAGCTACTGCTATCTCCATGGTGAGCAAACATCCACACCATATAGGTCATTCTATTAGCTATGTCAACTACAGAATAACAAGCTTTTCTGTTTGGGAGTCTAAGGTGGGAGCTGTTAGTAGCTGATTGACTTTGGACCTGTTGCCGTGCCACCCAAACACGATCTGGTGTAAACAAGGTAACCTTATCTATAAGGCATGTTTGTTCATCCAGCACATTTTCGGTGTGAACAGATACAATAAAGGCTGGAAAGTGTCTACCGGTTAGACATTTAAATGATGGTGAGTGATAATGATGACTCTACAAATAAATGGTCACAGGTCTATTAAAACAGTATCAAGATATCAGGTAAGTGCAGTAATTACACCATAATCCATGCCACTGAGTAACTGAAACAACCAGGAATAACACCATAATCCTACTACTGCCACTGAGTAACTGAAACAACCAGGAATAACACCATAATCCTACTACTGCCACTGAGTAACTGAAACAACCAGGAATAACACCATAATCCTACTACTGCCACTGAGTAACTGAAACAACCAGGAATAACATCATTTATTTGTTGGCAGGTAAAAGATTTGGATGTTGTTACTGGTACAAAGTGTAATTACAAAAAGGCTGTACTTCACTATAATGAAAGTTGTACTCTACTTAGCCCGTTTGTGTGTGTGTGTGTGTGTGTGTGTGTGTGTGTGTGTGTGTGTGTGTGTGTGTGTGTGTGTGTGTGTGTGTGTGTGTGTGTGTGTGTGTGTGTGTGTGTGTGTGTGTGTGTGTGTGTGTGTGTGTGTAGAGACATGCACAGTATACATTGTTGTCACTCTGGTTTATTGACCAGTTTATCACAAAACAAAGCAGTGGTACATATCACCAAGCTATAGCTCAATAGAGACATTTTGCAATGGCACATTTATAGACCTAACACTGTTCAGTGTAGTAAACACAGTTTATCATTGACTACATATCCTAGGGACATTTATAGACCTAAGACTGTTCAGTGTAGTAAACACAGTTTATCATTGACTACATATCCTAGGGACTGAGGCCGGCTATGTACGTTTTCAACTGGTCTGCCAGGCTGTTTTGGTTCATTTCCCTCAGTGTTTTGTAAATGGTATCCAGGTAACCGGTCATGTTGAACATGTTCCTTCAGCACTTTTTGCAGGTCAGTTGGTGTTTCTGATAAGCTCCGCCGTGCTGCTTGGTAGTTTCAATGTCCATATGAATCTTTTCAACTGTCCTCTGTCAAGGTCGCAAAGTATATTCAACACCTTCTCTGTCACAGCACCTTGATGTTTATTGATAACCTTGCCGCGTGTAGCGAAGGCCACAGGTTGTAGCTGACTTGAGGTGTGAGTACAGTCACTGTCTTTGACTCGCTTCACCAGGTCATTGCGACCGATTTTCTTGAGCAGGGTGTTCAACACTGCCCGTGCTGCAGCTCCGTAATGCAATGCCATAACATCTGCTAACCCGGTTCTATCTGTCACATATTGCAGGTCCAGAGCACTGATGCGGTGTCGATGCGTGATCTCTATCTCGCTCATAACAAACTTCATCTTCTCAATATCATCACGGGTTATATTGTCCCAAAAAATTGAGACTATTTCCTTAGGTGACATAACATTACCATTACCTACTGAGGATGATCCAGGGTAATTTTCCCATGTTGCCATCAAGCTATTACTAGTAATACCTCCCTTACTTCTGGCAGTGTCAATCAGGGCCCGGGCCTTGTCATGAGTACCTCCTATAGACTGGACACTTTCCAACTCTCCATTGTTTAGCATCCTTTGTGCAAAGAGAACATCTGCAATATGGTCCAACATCTTCATCTTGGCAGCATCTATGTAGCTGAGTCTTTTCTTGTAAAGGACATTCATGGTATCGGCTATTCGGTGACACAGGAACAGCTTGTTGAAATATACAACTGCACGTTGGCTCTGCTAGACCTCTGCTTATGACCAACTTTAGTGTTCTGTGTTTTAGAGAAACATCATGACCAACTTTAGTATTCTGTGTTTTAGAGAAACATCATGACCAACTTTAGTGTTCTGTGTTTTAGAGAAACATCATGACCAACTTTAGTCTTTACTGTTTTAGAGAAACATCATGACCAACTTTAGTCTTCTGTGTTTTAGAGAAACATCATGACCAACTTTAGTGTTCTGTGTTTTAGAGAAACATCATGACCAACTTTAGTCTTTACTGTTTCAGAGAAACATCATGACCAACTTTAGTCTTTACTGTTTTAGAGAAACATCATGACCAACTTTAGTGTTCTGTGTTTTAGAGAAACATCATGACCAACTTTAGTCTTTACTGTTTCAGAGAAACATCATGACCAACTTTAGTCTTTACTGTTTTAGAGAAACATCATGACCAACTTTAGTCTTTACTGTTTCAGAGAAACATCATGACCAACTTTAGTCTTTACTGTTTTAGAGAAACATCATGACCAACTTTAGTCTTTACTGTTTTAGAGAAACATCATGACCAACTTTAGTATTCTGTGTTTTAGAGAAACATCATGACCAACTTTAGTCTTTACTGTTTCAGAGAAACATCATGACCAACTTTAGTCTTTACTGTTTTAGAGAAACATCATGACCAACTTTAGTCTTCTGTGTTTTAGAGAAACATCATGACCAACTTTAGTGTTCTGTGTTTTAGAGAAACATCATGACCAACTTTAGTCTTTACTGTTTTAGAGAAACATCATGACCAACTTTAGTCTTTACTGTTTCAGAGAAACATCATGACCAACTTTAGTCTTTACTGTTTTAGAGAAACATCATGACCAACTTTAGTCTTTACTGTTTTAGAGAAACATCATGACCAACTTTAGTCTTCTGTGTTTTAGAGAAACATCATGACCAACTTTAGTGTTCTGTGTTTTAGAGAAACATCATGAGCAACTTTAGTCTTTACTGTTTCAGAGAAACATCATGAGCAACTTTAGTCTTTACTGTTTTAGAGAAACATCATGACCAACTTTAGTGTTCTGTGTTTCAGAGAAACATCATGACCAACTTTAGTGTTCTGTGTTTCAGAGAAACATCCTGACCAAGTTCTGACCTTGAAGCAGTTCTGACTCTCTACCCTCCCTCTCTCTCTCTTTCCCTCTGTTCTGACTCTCTCCCTTCCCTCTCTCTCTTTTTCCCTCTGTTCTGACTCTCTCTCCTCCCTCTCTCTCTCTTTCCCTCTGTTCGGACTCTCTCCCCTCCCTCTCTCTCTTCCCCTCTGTTCTGACCCTCTACCCTCCATCTCTCTCTTTCCCTCTGTTCTGACTCTCTCCCTTCCCTCTCTTTTTCCCTCTGTTCGGACTCTCTCTCTCTCTTTCCCTCTGTTCTGACTCTCTACCCTCACTCTCTCTCTCTTTCACTCTGTTCTAACTCTACCCTCCCTCCCTCTCTCTTTCCCTCTGTTCTGACTCTCCCCCCTCTCTCTTTCCCTCTGTTCTGACTCTCTACCCTCCCTCTCTCTCTTTCCCTCTGTTCTGACTCCCCCCCCTCCCTCTCTCCCTCTGTTCTGACTCTCTACCCTCCCTCTCTCTCTTTCCCTCAGGGCTCCAGATCCTCTATCAGTTCTGACTCTCTACCTTCCCAGTATAGTATACACAGACTGGACAACAGGACAATGATCCTAAGCCCGGACTTGAACCCGATCGAACATCTCTGGAGACACCTGAAAAAAGCAGTGCAGCAAAGCTCCCCATCCAACCTGACAGCTTGAGAGGATCTGCAGAGAAGAATGGGAGAAACTCCCCAAATACAGGTGTGCCAAGCTTGTAGCGTCATACCCAAGAAGACTCAAGGCTGTAATCACTGCCAAAGGTGCTTCAACAAAGTACTGAGTAAAGGGTCTGAATACTTATGTAAATGTGATATCTAAGTTTTTTTAAATAAAAATGTGCACATAAAATAAACTGTTTTTGCTTTGTAATTCTGGGTTATTGTGTGTAGATTGATGAGGGGAAAAAACAATGTAATCCATTTTAGAATAAGGCTGTAACGTGACAAAATGTGTAAAAAGTCAAGGGGTCTGAATACTTTCTGAATGCACTGTATATCAGTATATTAGACTCTCTCTCTGCAGTGATGTTGTTTTCATCACTTCTGGTTTAACACTGACATCAAGTGGTGATTGTCCAAACTGCACCCCTGTTAAGATATAAAAAGCGAGAGATGCAGAGAGAGAGAGAGAGAAGACCACAGAGAGAGAGAGCAGAGCACAGAGAGAGAGCTGAGAGAGCAGACAGCAGAGAGAAGAGAGCAGAAAGAGGCAGAGAGCAGAGAGAGAGCAGAGAGCAGGCTGAGAGAGCAGAGAGAAGAGCAGAGAGCAGGGAAAAGAGAAAGCAGAGAGCAGAGAGAGCAGAGAAAAGAGAGAAAGCAGAGAGGGTGAGAGCAGAGAGAGAGCAGGCTGAGAGAGCATTAGAGAGGAGAGAGCATTAGAGAGAGAGGGAGAGACCGGAGAGCAGGCTGAGAGAGCAGAGAGAGAGCAGAGAGAGAGAGAGCAGAGAGAGAGAGGGTAGAGAGCAGACAACAGAAAGAGAGCAGAGGGAGAGAGAGAGAGATCTGAGAGACAAGGCAAGAAGGGCCTTCTATGCCATCAAAAGGAACATAAATTTCAACATACCAATTAGGATCTGGCTAAAAATACTTGAATCAGTCATAGAGCCCATTGCCCTTTATGGTTGTGAGGTCTGGGGTCCGCTCACCAACCAAGATTTCACAAAATGGGACAAACACCAAATTGAGACTCTGCATGCAGAATTCTGCAAAAATATCCTCCGTGTACAACGTAGAACACCAAATAATGCATGCAGAGCAGAATTAGGCCGATACCCACTAATTATCAAAATCCAGAAAAGAGCCGTTAAATTCTACAACCACCTAAAAGGAAGCGATTCCCAAACCTTCCATAACAAAGCCATCACCTACAGAGAGATGAACCTGGAGAAGAGTCCCCTAAGCAAGCTGGTCCTAGGGCTCTGTTCACAAACACAAACACACCCCACAGAGCCCCAGGACAACAGCACAATTAGACCCAACCAAATCATGAGAAAACAAAAAGATAATTACTTGACACATTGGAAAGAATTAACAAAAAAACAGAGCAAACTAGAATGCTATTTGGCCCTAAACAGAGAGTACACAGTGGCAGAATACCTGACCACTGTGACTGACCCAAACTTAAGGAAAGCTTTGACTATGTACAGACTCAGTGAGCATAGCCTTGCTATTGAGAAAGGCCGCCGTAGGCAGACATGGCTCTCAAGAGAAGACAGGCTATGTGCACACTGCCCACAAAATGAGGTGGAAACTGAGCTGCACTTCCTAACCTCCTGCCCAATGTATGACCATATTAGAGAGACATATTTCCCTCAGATTACACAGATCCACAAAGAATTTGAAAACAAATCCAATTTTGATAAACTCCCATATCTACTGGGAGAAATTCCACAGTGTGCCATCACAGCAGCAAGATTTGTGACCTGTTGCCACAAGAAAAGGGCAACCAGTGAAGAACAAACACCATTGTAAATACAACCCATATTTATGCTTATTTATTTTAACTTGTGTGCTTTAACCATTTGTACATTGTTACAACACTGTATATATATAATATAACATTTGTAATGTCTTTATTGTTTTGAAACTTCTGTATGTGTAATGTTTACTGTTAATTTGTATTGTTTATTTCACTTTTGTATAATATCTACCTCACTTGCTTTGGCAATGTTAACATATGTTTCCCATGCCAACAAAGCCCCTTGAATTGAATTGAAATTGAGAGCAGAGAACAGAGAGCAGAGAGCGAGAGAGCAGGCTGAGAGAGCAGAGGGAGAGAGAGCAGAGAACAGAGAGAAAAGAGAGAAAGAGCAGAGAGAGTAGAGCAAGAGCAGAGAGAGCAGAGGACAGAGAGCAGAGATAGACAGCAGAGAGAGCAGAGAGCAGAGAGAGAACAGAGAGGGCAGAGAGAGAGCAGAGAGAGAACAGAGAGTGCTGAGAGAGAAGAGAGAGCAGAGAGAGAGCGAGAGCAAGCAGAGAGAGCAGAGCATAGAGAAAAGTGAGAGCAGAGAGCAGAGAGAGATAGCAGGGAGAGCAGAGCAGAGATAGCAGAGACCAGAGAGAGAGAGAGCTTAGGGAGAGACAGAGAGCAGATAGAAAAAGCAGAGAGAGAGCAGAGGGCAGAGGGAGAGTAGAGAGAGCAGAGAGAGAACAGAGAGGGCAGAGAGAGAGAGAGCAGAGAGAGAACAGAGAGTGCTGAGAGAGCAATAGAGAGCAGAGAGAGCAGGCTGAGAAAGCAAAGAGAGAGTGAGAGAGCATAGAGTGAGCAGAGAAAAGAGAGAACAGCAGAGCAGACAGAGAGCAGGCTGAGAGAGAAGAGAGAGCAGGGAGGGAGAGAGAGAGAGCAGAGAGTGAGAGATAGAGCAGAGAGAAGAGAGAGGGCAGAGAGAGCAGAGAGAAGAGAGAGCAATAGAGGGCAGAGAGAGCGGACAGCAGAGAGCAGAGAGCAGGCTGAGAAATAAAAGAGAGAGTGAGAGAGCATAGAGAGAGCAGAGAAAAGAGAGAACAGCAGAGAGAGAAGAGAGAGAGCAGATAGCAGGCTGAGAGAGAAGAGAGAGGGCAGAGAGAGAAGAGAAAAGAGAGAACAGCAGAGCAGAGAGAGCAGAGAGCAGGCTGAGAGAGCAGAGAGAGAGAGAGCAGAGAACAGAGAGAGCAGAGGGAGAGAGAACTCTGTTGCTATAGTGACCCTGCATCACAACACTCTGTTGCTATAGTGACCCTGCATCACAACACTCTGTTGCTATAGTAACCCTGCATTACAACACTCTGTTGTACAATTTGTTTAATTCAATTCCACATATTTAATTGTTTTGTATTTCATTTCATATTAGTTTCATGTTTCAACCAATCGCAGGTTAACGTCAACCTGACAGAGGAAACGTAACATCAATAACCAAACTGTTTTCACAATTAACATGCTTTTCTTGTTTCAAGTATGTTTTATTATGAAAAGTACAATATATCCTTGAATACTTGTACAACTATGGAGCGTATGTCCATATATAATTATACAATTTGTTATTCAACATAAAAGACAACAAATGATCACATTGGTATTTTAACGGTGTTATTGTCACAATTATAGGAAGACACGCATCTGTGTGTGTGTGTGTGTTTCTACAGTGTGTGTGTGTGTGGGTGTGTGTGTTTGTCCAGTGTGTGTGTGTGTGTCCAGTGTGTGTGTATATCTGTCCAGTGTGTGTGTGTGTGTCCAGTAAGTGTGTGTGTGTGTGTGTCCAGTGTGTGTGTGTCCAGTGTGTGTGTGTGTGTGTGTGTGTGTGTCCAGTGTGTGTGTATCTGTCCAGTGTGTGTGTGTGTGTGTGTGTCCAGTGTGTCTGTGTGTGTGTCCAGTGTGAGTGTGTGTGTGTGTGTGTGTGTGTCCAGTGTGAGTGTGTGTGTCCAGTGTGAGTGTGTGTGTCCAGTGTGTGTGTGTGTGTGTGTCCAGTGTGTGTGTATCTGTCCAGTGTGTGTCCAGTGTGAGTGTGTGTGTTTGTCCAGTGTGAGTGTGTGTGTGTGTCCAGTGTGTGTGTGTGTGTGTGTGTGTGTGTCCAGTGTGTGTGTGTGTGTGTGTGTGTCCAGTGAGTGTGTGTGTGTCCAGTGTGTGTGTGTCCAGTGTGTGTGTGTGTGTGTGTCCAGTGTGAGTGTGTGTCCAGTGTGTGTCCAGGGTGAGTGTGTGTGTCTGTGTGTGTGTCCAGTGTGTCTGTGTGTGTGTCCAGTGTGTGTGTGTGTGTTTCCAGTGTGTGTGTGTGTCCAGTGTGTGTGTGTGTCCAGTGTGTGTGTGTGTGTGTGTGTGTGTGTGTATGTGTGTGTTTCCAGTGTGTGTGTGTGTCCAGTGTGTGTGTGTGTGTCCAGTGTGTGTGTGTGTGTGTCCAGTGTGTGTGTGTGTGTGTGTCCAGTGTGTGTGTGTCCTGTGTGTGTGTCCAGTGTGAGTGTGTGTGTCCAGTGTGTCTGTGTGTGTGTCCAGTGTGAGTGTGTGTCCAGTGTGAGTGTGTGTGTTTTCAGTGTGTGTGTGTGTCCAGTGTGTGTGTGTGTCCAGTGTGTGTGTGTGTATGTGTGTGTTTCCAGTGTGTGTGTGTGTGTCCAGTGTGTGTGTGTGTGTGTCCAGTGTGTGTGTGTGTGTCCAGTGTGTGTGTGTGTGTGTGTTTCCAGTATGAGTGTGTGTGTGTGTCCAGTGTGTGTCCAGTGTGTGTGTCCAGTGTGAGTGTGTGTCCAGTGTGTGTGTCCAGTGTGTGTGTGTCCAGTGTGTGTGTGTGTGTGTCCAGTGTGTGTGTGTCCAGTGTGTGTGTGTCCATTGTGTGTGTGTCCAGTGTGTGTGTGTGTCCAGTGTGTGTGTATCTGTCCAGTGTGTGAGTGTGTGTGTGTCCAGTGTGAGTGTGTGTGTGTGTCCAGTGTGAGTGTGTGTGTGTCCAGTGTGTGTGTGTGTCCAGTGTGTGTGTGTGTGTCCAGTGTGTGTGTGTGTGTATGTGTCCAGTGTGTGTGTGTCCAGTGTGTGTGTGTGTGTGTCCAGTGTGAGTGTGTGTGTGTGTCCAGCGTGAGTGTGTGTGTGTGTGTGTGTCCAGTGTGAGTGTGTGTGTGTGTGTGTCCAGTGTGAGTGTGTGTGTGTGTCCAGTGTGAGTGTGTGTGTGTGTCCAGTGTGAGTGTGTGTGTGTGTGTGTGTGTCCAGTGTGTCCAGTGTTTGTATCACTGACAGAGGGACACTGAGTCACCATCATTCCAAACCCCAAACCCTGGATAGAGGGGCTCAGTGAATGTGGAGGTGAATGTGTTCAGGTGGGTCAGTGTGTCAGAGGAGGCTCTATAGAAGGACAGAGTGCCGGCTGGCCAGTCCAGATACACTCCTACTCTGTGGGAGCTGGAGGAGGGGACGTCTATGGTAGTGGAATTATTATTGTGCCAGGCAATGTAACCGTTGTCATAGCAGAACAGACTCCAGGACTTGTCATTGTGTCCAAGACCACAGTCATTAACCTCTCCTCTCCTGTTGATTCCTTTATATGTCACTCCTATATCAACCCCTCCCCCACTCCACTCTACCTCCCAGTAACAGCGCCCAGTCAGACCCTCTCTACACAGCACCTGTCTCCAGTACTCAAATCTCTCTGGGTGATCAGGATACGGCTGCTCCTCTCTCCTACATGTCACCTTTCTGTTCTCCTCAGACAGAGAGAGGAGTCTGTTTACTGTGTTTAGGTCCAGTGTGAGATCACAGACATCTGATGGATGAAACCAGACACAATATTAGAAATCATCATCATTCACATTAGAATGTTAACTCACTTTTCACTAATTCATTTAATCTAGATGTTTCTAGGTATCAAAAGGAGAAGTTAAGGTAACTTGAGACTTGTTGAATGATCATATGTTATACTGTATGGTAATATAAAACACACTTATTCCCATTAATTACACAGACACAGACACAGACACAGACACAGACACAGACACAGACACAGACACAGACACAGACACAGACACAGACACACACACAGACACAGACACAGACACAGACACAGACACAGACACACACACACACACACACTGTCAAAGCAACTCTTTGTAAACCTTGGTGTCCCTGATTTCTGCTTCTGTAGAACTACAGCTGATATATGGTGATATATGGTGGTCTTTGTCTTTGACTTAACTTGAATTAAGACTTATTCTTAGTCATATTCTTCACAGCAGTCAACACTCACATTTTCTAAGCCCAGGTTTCATTGTGTACTCTCCACCATGTTCCACACTGTAGCGGTAAACAGAATAACAGACAGTCATTGAGTGATACACCTGAACTCACGCACACACACACACACACACACACACACACACACACACACACACACACACACACACACACACACACACACACACACACACACACACACACACACACAGGGAGGGAATGTTGTGTTTGTTTAATATTGTTTTAGGACTATGAAAATGGACAAAAGGATTAGCCTATGGATTATGAAAACAACAAAAATAAATGTGAAAATGGGAGAGGAGAAATGACTACAGTGTTGTTTAACTCACTGACCATGACCCATGAGTTCTTCTTACCTTTGTTCAGTAGAAAAGTCTCCCTCTCTAAAGTGTATAGGTTGACTCATAGACCAGTCACTCTTCATGGACACACAGCTGGGTACAGGGGAGGCTGGTCTCTCCTGCTTGATTGGACTTCAACACAACAGAGACAAACATTACATCTCTCATCTACTCTGAGCTCAGATGGGGAAACATAAGAACAGTTTCATTCCAAAACTCTATATATCCATTTTCAGAAATGTTTGAGAATTTGCTTTTATTGTTTAAAGAAATTATGAAAGAGATTGGTGTGTTTTTTTCACTAGCTCATCATGGAATGCGATTGTTCAATGACAGCCATTTATTTGCATAAAATCTTTCAATTGATGTTTTCATTTCAGAGAGACAAATCGTCATGTTTTTTTTGCTAAATGCTATATATCTGCCTAACTCTCAGAGGAATATGTAGTACTGCTAGGTTTTACACAGTAATACTATATATCTGCCTAACTCTCAGAGAAATCAGTAGTACTGCTAGGTTTTACACAGTAATACTATATATCTGCCTAACTCTCAGAGGAATATGTAGTACTGCTAGGTTTTACACAGTAATACTATATATCTGCCTAACTCTCAGAGAAATCAGTCGTACTGCTAGGTTTTACACAGTAATACTATATATCTGCCTAACTCTCAGAGGAATATGTAGTACTGCTAGGTTTTACACAGTAATAATATATATCTGCCTAACTCTCAGAGAAATCAGTAGTACTGCTAGGTTTTACACAGTAATAATATATATCTGCCTAACTCTCAGAGGAATATGTAGTACTGCTAGGTTTTACACAGTAATAATATATATCTGCCTAACTCTCAGAGAAATCAGTAGTACTGCTAGGTTTTACACAGTAATAATATATATCTGCCTCACTCTCAGAGAAATCAGTAGTACTGCTAGGTTTTACACAGTTATACTATATATCTGCCTAACTCTCAGAGGAATATGTAGTACTGCTAGGTTTTACACAGTAATACTATATATCTGCCTAACTCTCAGAGGAATATGTAGTACTGCTAGGTTTTACACAGTAATACTATATATCTGCCTAACTCTCAGAGGAATATGTAGTACTGCTAGGTTTTACACAGTAATAATATATATCTGCCTAACTCTCAGAGAAATCAGTAGTACTGCTAGGTTTTACACAGTAATAATATATATCTGCCTAACTCTCAGAGGAATATGTAGTACTGCTAGGTTTTACACAGTAATACTATATATCTGCCTAACTCTCAGAGGAATATGTAGTACTGCTAGGTTTTACACAGTAATACTATATATCTGCCTCACTCTCAGAGAAATCAGTAGTACTGCTAGGTTTTACACAGTAATAATATATATCTGCCTAACTCTCAGAGGAATATGTCGTACTGCTAGGTTTTATACAGTCAAATATGACCGACCGGTTCGCTTCAGTCTTATGTAGCAACATTTGAAATTGTGTTTTTCAGATTGGATAAAAGTAGAACCTCAGGGCTAGAAAATGGTATATCTAAATAATGATATATCCATATATATAATAGTATATCAGACACTACAGTTGAGGAACAATGGGAAAGAAATTCTACTATGAAAAATGATAAACTTGTAACCTCACTTTTGAGAAAATGGCCTCTTCTTTGTCTACAGGGCTGAATGTGTTGGTTCCTACTGGAGAGCTCTTCTTTGTCTACAGGGCTGAATGTGTTGGTACCTACTGGAGAGCTCTTCTTTGTCTACAGGGCTGAATGTGTTGGTTCCTACTAGAGAGCTCTTCTTTGTCTACAGGGCTGAATGTGTTGGTTCCTACTGGAGAGCTCTTCTTTGTCTACAGGGCTGAATGTTTTGGTTCCTACTGGAGAGCTCTTCTTTGTCTACAGGGCTGTTACTTTGGCAGATAATGTCACCCATCTACATAAATATATTTTGATATATAATTAACTAAATGTATGATGTTTTTAGTTTAACCTCTAACACCTCCCAAACCCGGATCCGGGAGCACCCCCATCAGTAGAAAAGCTACTAGCATAGCCTAGCATAGCGTCACAAGTAAATACTAGCATCTAAATATCATTAAATCACAAGTCCAAGGCACCAGATGAAAGATACACATCTTGTGAATCCAGCCATCATTTCTTATTTTTAAAATGTTTTACAGGGAAGACACAATATGTAAATCTATTAGCTAACCACGTTAGCAAAAGACACCACTTTTTTTTACTCCACCAGTTTTTTACTCCATCAGTAGCTATCACAAATTCGACCAAATAAAGATATAAATAGCCACTAACCAAGAAACAACTTCATCAGATGACAGTCTGATAACATATTTATTGTATAGCATATGTTTTGTTAGAAAAATGTGCATATTTCAGGTATAAATCATAGTTTACCATTGCAGCCACCATCACAACTCTCAGCAAAGCGACTAAAATAACTACAGAGAGCAACGTGTATTACCTAATTACTCATCATAAAACATTTCTTAAAAATACACAGCATACAGCAATTGAAAGACACAGATCTTGTGAATCCAGACAATATTTCAGATTTTCTAAGTGTTTTACAGCGAAAACACAATATAGCGTTATATTAGCATACCACAATAGCAAACATCACAACAGCATTGATTCTGGCCAAACGTAGCGATTACGTATAAACCACCAAAAGATATTAATTTTTTCACTAACCTTCTCAGAATTCTTCAGATGACAGTCCTATAACATCATATTACACAATGCATATAGAGTTTGTTCGAAAATGTGCATATTTAGCGGCACAAATCGTGGTTATACAATGAGAAAAGTAGCAAAGCTGCCCAGAAAATGGCAGGAGAAATCTTTGAAGAGGCACCTATTCTAATCAGTAACTATTCCAAAACTTGACTAAAAAATACAGGTTGGACAGCAATTGAAAGACAAATTAGTTCTTAATGCAATCGCTGGGTTACATTTTTTAAATTAACGTTACTTCAAGCATACAGCGTGCGCTAAAGCGAGACCGCACCATAATTCATGGCGGAATAATTATTTGACATTTGTCAACATAAGTACGAATTAACAGCATAAAGACTGCTTACTATTAGCTGGGCTTCCATCAGAATCTTGGGCAAGGGTTCCTTTCTCCAGAACAATCGTCTTTGGGTTGAAAGATGTCCACTTGTCCGGTCGAAATAGCCGCTAATGTTAGCCACCAACTGGAGAGGTGTCCAACTCGTGAACGCGCATGACAAAGAAATCCCAGAAAATCGCAATAAACTGCTATAAGTCGGTTTAAATTAACTACCTTATGATGTCTTTAACACCTATAACGAATAAAAACATGACCGGAGATATAGAACTACTAAAACGAAAGCGTTTGCAGGACGCCATTGTGATGTCTTCTTGCGTCAGGCGCACCGTTGAACAGGACGGTACTTCCGTTCCACGGTCTTATAAAGGGCCCCAGATTGCGCAATCCACTCCATTCAAAATCTCCCCGCTTACTGACATCTAGAGGAAGACGTATGCAGTGCATGTTTTCATTGTTTGTTATGCTATAAATGGTTATTTTATGGCTGTAAGTGGTAAAATGAACTAGAAAATGTTATATTTTGCAATTCTGAGAAATTACTACTTTAGTAAGGAATTACACATTATTCAGTACTACTGCAGTTACAACATAATTCCAATAGATGGCAGCTTAAGACCACAAATGACATTTCAGAAGATTAGTTTAGTTTTCTCCCTGGATACACCACCACTCCCCCTCACAGGAAAACTCCTGTGTGCTTCTTTCTGTCCCTTTCCACACTGCTAACGCAAGAGGAAGGACTGAAAAAGCATTTAACAGATTACTGTGAAGTAATATAATGATGATTCATGTTTATTATCACCTGTTTTTATCTGAAAGCGAAGGGCATGTTGAGGTAAATTTATTAACCGGGAGGGTTGAATTATGTAATTTATTGGTGGGCTGGAAGACACACTCTTGTCTTTTCTATTCTGAGGTTGTTTAATCGCAATATCAGATATTAAAATATATTTTTCAATAATGTATGTATACTGAGGTTGAGGTTCTGACTAGTGTGATTATTTACCCAGGGTTCAATACCTGCTATAGTCACTATTTCTTTGCTCTCCCAAAAGCAACACAGCCCTAATACGAGATATATAGCTGACTAAAGTAATGAGTGACCATTTTAGAAAATCATGGGACATATAGTCTGTGGTTGCATGCTATTTTATGTCAATCATATTGCTGCTTGTAGCATATAACTGACACCTTGTGGTCTTATGCTGCCATCTATTGGAAATATTTAGCAATTAAAAGTTATTTATTCACGTACAGACATTGGTGATGCAGCTGAGAAATAAACTGTTTTTTTCTTGTTAATTCCTTAGATTAGTCTCAAACCTGCCCCATCTATCCCAAGCCAATTGCTGGACTTTCACATAGAGGTTTCCAGGTCACCCAGTTCAAAACACATTTGAAAAATAGAACTAATTTGGCTTGTTTATCAAGTGTTCTGCCTTGCAATAATAAATATCATAAAGGGCCCAAGAATTAGGGTTAAGGGTTAAGGGTTAGGGGTTAAGGGTTAAATAGGTCATACGAAGGGTTAGAGTTTCTGTAGAGCACTTTGTGACATCTGCTGATGTAAAAAGGCCTTTATAAATACATTTTATTGATTGTTTGGTTCAGGGTTTTAAGGCAAAAAACAGTATGTGTTTATAGCTCTCTTGCTCCTCCCTGTGGCCTTCTGTGGGTACTACATAACTAATTCACAACACCTGCTAGGCTCATAATCTGAGGTGCCAATGAGCTAGACCTGTCCATTTTGTTTGTAACTCAGTGAACCTGCGCAGCATTCGTTCAATTCGATGCCTACAAACGAACATTTCGATACATATCAAATTACCCAGCAGCCATTAACCTTTCACGAGCCTCTACCCCGGGTCCGGGATCACCCCCCCCCCCCCCCACACACTGATTAGCATAGCTAGCATAGCTTCACAAGTAGATAGTAGCATCTAAATATCATTAAATCACAAGTCCAAGACACCAGATGAAAGATACAGATCTTGTGAATAAAGCCACCATTTCAGATTTTTAAAATGTTTTACAGGGAAGACAAAATATGTAAATCTATTAGCTAAACACGTTAGCAAAATACACCACTATTCTAACTCCATCAGTTTCTTACTCCTTCAGGTGCTATCACCAATTCGGCTCAACTAAGATATTGATAGCCAATAACCTATAAAAAAAACCATCAGATGACAGTCTGATAACATATTCATGGTATAGGATAGTTTTTGTTAGAAAAAAGTGCATATTTCAGGTAGAAATCACAGTTTACAATTGCACCGACCATCACAAATCGACTAGAATTACTAGATAGAGCAACGTGTATGACCAATTTACTCATCATAAAACATTTCATAAAAATAGACAAAGCATAGCAATGGAAAGACCCAGTTCTTGTGATTTCAGACCATATTTCAGATTTTCTAAGCGTTTTTCAGCGAAAACACAATAAATCGATAAGTTAGCATACCACATGTGCAAACGTTACCAGAGCATCGATTCCAGCCAAAGAGCGCTATAACGTAATCACCGCCAAAATATATTAATTTTTTCACTAACCTTCTCAGAATTCTTCCGATGACACTCCTGTAACATCATTTTACAACATACATATACAGTTTGTTCGAAAAGGTGCATATTTAGCCATACAAAACCGTGGTTATACAATGGAAATAGTCACAACTCAAGCCTCAAAATGAGGAACGTCAGCTTTCAGAGTGATCTAGTTTAATCGAAAGCTAATCATATACTTGACTAAAAAATACAGGGTTGACAGGAATCGAAAGACAAATTAGTTCTTAATGCAACCGCTGATTTACATTTTTAAAATTATCCTTACTTTTCAATACAGGGTTCGCCAAGTGAAGCTATACCAAACAAAATGGCGAAATATGCGTTTAAAATATTTCGACAGAACAACAATTTATCATATTAAATATTGCTTACTTTGAGCTGTTCTTCCATCATATTCTTGGGCAATGTATCCTTTCTATGTTATAAACGTCTTTTGGTCGATAGATGTCCTCTGTCCTTCGAAATATCCACTAACGATCGAACGGGACCCCAAAACGTGTCCAAAGTTTCAGAGTGCACAACAAAGAAATTCCTCAAAATCGCACTAAACGGATATAAATTGCTATAAAACGGTTCAAATTAACTACATTATGATGTTTTTAACAACTATAACGACTGAAAACATGACCGGAGAAATATTGCTGGTTAGACAAGGATTTGGAATGAGGCAAGTCCGATGTCCTTCACGCTTCAGGCGCGCGACGAGAAAGGGCGGTCCCTATACATTTTGTGGTTTTATAATGGCTGGGATTGTGCAATAGACTCCATTCAAAACGTGATGACGTACAGACACCCAGAGGAAGACGTAGGCAGTGTCGGTTTCTTCATAGCATTCACTGTCGCCTTAAAAACAGACTCCAGATCAGGGGTAAAAATTTCTGAAATCTGACCCCTGTCATGAAAAGTGCTGTAGATATTGTTCTGTACCACTCAGAGACAAAATTCCAACTTCTATAGAAACTAGAAGGTGTTTTCTATCCAATAATAACAATAATATGCATATTGTACGATCAAGAATTTAGCACGAGGCAGTTTAATTTGGAGACCCAAATATGCTAATGCGGAACAGCACCCCCTATAGTTGCAAGAAGTTAAGAAACAACAAGTCGTCAAAAATAGTGTAATTTCTTCATTAAAACATTTCTTCAGGCTGTTTAAATCTGCCACATCTTGAAAAATAGGACAGGGACATGTGTTTTGTTTTGATTGTTCTGAAAACAAATATGGTTCAAATGCTTAACGTTTGATGGCTATGCGCCAGGCATCACAACTGGGTTACCTGACCCTTTAAGGGAACGAGGGCAGTATTAAAAAGTTTGGATGAAAAGCGTGCCCAAAGTAAACTGCCTGTTACTCAGGCCCAGAAGCTAGGATATGCACACGCATGGTAGTATTGGATTGAAAACACTCTAAAGTTTCCAAAACTGTTCAAATAACTGTTTAAATAATAAAACACTGATATGGAAAACCTGAGGAAAATCCATCCAGGAAGTGGGATTATTTTGATGTGAGTGTTTTTCCATTGAAAGCCTATTGACCATATACGTGAATAGGACCCAGATTGTAGTTCCTTTGGCTTCCACTAGATGTCAACAGTCTTTAGACATTGTTTCAGGCTTGTATTCTGAGAAATGAAGAAGAATGACAGCATTTCATGAGTGGTCGGGTCGAACTAGAGCTTTTTTCGCGCGTAACTGGGAGCGGGCCCTCTGTTCTTTTTCCTTTGTATAGAATTTTTGGGGGGATATAAAGAAGGACATTATCGAACGAAACAAACATTTAATGTGTAACATGTAGTCTTGTGAGTGCAACCATATGAAGATCATCAAAGGTAAGTGATTAATTTTATCGCTATTTCTGACTTTCGTGACTCCTCTACTTGGCTGAAAAATGATTGTATGCTTTTGTATGCGGGGCGCTGTCCTCAGATAATCGCATGGTGTGCTTTCGCCGTAAAGCCTTTTATATCTGACACAGCGGCTGGATTAACAAGTTCATCTTTATTTTGATGTATGACACTTGTATCTTCATGAAAGTTAAATATTTATATTTCTGTAATTTGAATTTCGCGCTCTGCAATTTCACCAGATGTTGTCGAGGTGTCCCACTAGCGGGAGGTTTTAACGAGTACACAGTTGAACAGTGAGTTCTCACAAAGTAGCCGTAACCTTGTTAATAATAAGCTACCTGAGGTCAATGTTCACGGTTAATGCAGACAGGTTTCATTGCATAGCAAAGCTGCCATTGTGATGCAGAACAATGAGCTGGGAATAGAACGTTCAGAAGGAGAGTTGGTGCCACGGTGCTCAATACAACTAATAGGAGCTGGCAGGGTGATAAATGACCTAAAATAAGGTCTGTTTTTTCACAATTACCTCATAACTAGGGACACATGGTAATGTTATGAAACTGGGCTCCATGGCGAATGCAATGAACTAGTCATCAGGGGAAAAAAGTAATGTGTCCAGCATACTTGAGGCACCCCGAAAATAATATCAAAAAGTTCGGTCCTTGGACACAGAGGGGTTAAACACTAAAGTTACCGTCCATCTAGTGAAGAGAGGAGAACCGGACAGAGGTAGCCAGAATTCGTCAACGAGAGAGGCAGAAGCTCTCAACGGGATTTAACAGGAGGATAAAACAACTGGGGAGCTCCATCGGTCCACAAGAAATGCAGGCAGCCGGAAATGATGTAGTGGTAGCTAGGATAACTAGGATGCTGCTGGTATAGTAGCTAGCTAGCTTATCTAGCTGTACCGACTAACTTGGCTAGCTAGCAGGTCTTTCGGCTGACCCTCGTCTCGAGGATGATGACGAATCCAGTGAACCACAAAATGAAACAAGGATAGAGAGTGAAAAGGATCTGGCTACACTCATACTGTCCCTGACCGTAAAGCAAAAAGCTAATTGAACAATAGACTTCGCCGTCTCAACACTGTAGTGAACTCCATCGTTATTCCCCAAGATCACCTCAGCCAACTCTGCGCGTAACCGGACAATATGCTTGGCGCCACACCGAACGTGGACGCGGACAGTTCTGTACGGCGACGCGGGCAGTTCTCTCCGTCGTTATTCTGAGATCTGGGCCCATATCCACAAAGCGTCTCAGAGTAGAGAATTGGTCGTATAAGTGCTGAGAATAAAGACATTTTACACTTATGGGTATAAATTAAAGCTATGCATGAAGTCTCTAGTCCCACCTAGTCGTCAGATATTTAGGACACCTGGTGAGCTGTCCTAAGTAGTTAAGAGTTAACAGCAGGTGTCTTGATAATACTATAGAATAATGCAGCGAGTCAGTGGTTCCTGCGCCACATGTAATTGCTCTCTGGGATATGTGGGACGCTACCTGGCCAAAAGCCAGTGATGCAGAGCGCCAAATTCAAATAAATTACTATAAAATCAAACTTTCATTAAATCACACATGCAAGATAGCAAATTAAAGCTACACTTGTTGTGAATCGAGCCAACATGTCAGATTTCAAAAAGGCTTTTCGGCGAAAGCAAACAATGGTATTATCTGAGGATAGCACCCCAGTAAACAAAGAGAGAGAAGTATATTTCAACCCTTCTGGCGCGACACAAAACACAGATATAAAAATATAATTCATGCCTTACCTTTGACGAGCTTCTTTTGTTGGCACTCCAATATGTACCATTAACATCACAAGTGGTATTTTTGTTCGATTAATTCCGTCGATATATATCCAAAATGTCCATTTATTTGGCGCGTTTGATCCAGAAAAACACCGGTTCCAACTTGCGCAACGTGACTACAAAATATCTCAAACGTTACCTGTAAACTTTGCCAAAACATTTCAAACTACTTTTGTATTACAATTTTAGGTATTTTGTAACGTAAATAATCAATAAAATTGAAGACGGGATGATCTGTGTTCAATACAGGAGGAAAACAAACTGTAGCTAGCTTTCTGGTCACGCGCCTCTATCTAACAGTACACTTGAAGTTACCCTCGTTCTGAACAGTGCAACTTCTTCATTACACAAAGGAAAAACCTCAACCAATTTCTAAAGACTGTTGACATCCAGTGGAAGCGGTAGGAACTGCAAGAACGTCCCTTAGAAATCTGGATTCCCAATGAAACCCATTGAAAAGAGAGTGACCTAAAAAAAAGAAAAATCTGAATGGTTTGTCCTCGGGGTTTCGCCTGCTAAATAAGTTCTGTTATACTCACAGACATGATTCAAACAGTTTTAGAAACTTCAGAGTGTTTTCTATCCAAATCTACTAATAATATGCATATCTTATCTTCTGGGGATGAGTAGCAGGCAGCTGAATTTGGGCATGATTTTCATCCAAAATACCGAATGCTGCCCCCTATCCTAGAGAAGTTAAAAATAATGTTTTGTATATCTATATGATCAATCCATAATTAAAAAAGACCTACATGCGACAGTATGTCTTGTGCTTTTGGCAATGATTTATGTATAATAAGTGATACCATTTTGTCTTAATTTTGGAAGATTAACTCAGGTTTTCGCCCAGCGGCTAAGGAGTTGGAGCTGTGGCAGGAGTTGGACTTGTGGTTGAAAGGTGGCTGATTCGAATCCCTGGCCGGGTGTCGTAAAAAACAGGCGGAATTGATCTGACCACTGGAGGGTTGCTGGGTTCACATCCTCAAAACATTCACCTTTCGTTGATCAGAACTCTAGAGGTTCTTCTTCACTGAACCCAAAAATATATATTTAACTTTTAGTGGTTCCATATATTAAGGAAGTGATAGAAGCCTTTTTGGTTCTATAAGGAACCTTCTTTTCTAAGAGTGTATAATAAACACGTTTTTCTTCTGATTATTTAATTATCTACATCATGTTATTTCAAGTTGTCCCTTTGGAGCGCAACATCACGTTGTTAAATAATAATCCTAAATTGGGCGTGGCTATAAATTGGGCATTTGAAGGCATCTAGGGTGTAAGATGTGTTCGATGAAAATGAACATTGTTGCAACGTTGTAGACCACATTATTGGCAAGGGACTTGATGCTACTATGCCAAAGATATTTAGAGTTGTTAAACGGGTGTGAAGAGTGTGTTGATATAACGGTTATATTGTTAAAAGTCCCCAGATTGAGAACCCCTGCAGTACCTCCTCAGACCCCGGATTGAGAACCCCTGGAGTACCTCCACAGACCCCGGATTGAGAACCCCTGCAGTACATCCACAGACCCCGGATTGAGAACCCCTGCAGTACCTCCTCAGACCCCGGATTGAGAACCCCTGGAGTACCTCCACAGACCCCGGATTGAGAACCCCTGCAGTACATCCACAGACCCCGGATTGAGAACCCCTGCAGTACCTCCACAGACCCCGGATTGAGAACCCCTGCAGTACCTCCACAGACCCCGGATTGAGAACCCCTGCAGTACCTCCACAGACCCCGGATTGAGAACCCCTGCAGTACCTCCGCAGACCCCGGATTGAGAACCCCTGCAGTACCTCCACAGACCCCGGATTGAGAACCCCTGATTTAGCAGATGCTCTTATCCAGAGTGATTTACAGTAAGTGCATTCATCTTAAAAAAGCTATTTGTTTTGGAAATAAACTTAATCAAATCTTCATAAAATTGTCATCTTACCTCTTAGCTTTGGTGTCATGTCCCCCAGAGAGATGCATTTTAGAGGCAGGGCCCCCCTCCTCTCTCTCCCCAGAGAGACTCATTTTAGAGCACTGTCCCCTAAACAGAGATCCAGCATGTTGGTTGTGGTTAACACAGTAACAACTAATAATTGATTGTCAATTGTTCTTATTTATTCATTATCTCTTTGATAAATAAAACATTTACTAACAGACATATCGAAACAGTCAGGTGATTTAATGCATCACATGAACATGTAGTTGTGACATTTCATCTCCATGGTAACTGTCAATAATAATAATAATAAGTCACTGTTTGTTAAGGTAGTTATAGACAGTACAGCAACAACAATAATAGTAATAAGTCACTGTTTGTTAAGGTAGTTATAGACAGTACAGGAACATAAGTCCATGTCTCACAATTATTTGTATTAATTAAAAGTAGGCTATTTATTGTCTTTCAATCTGTTATTTTCTAAATGTATCTGAGAATGTAGACAGAAGGGCTAAAACGGACATGAATGATCTGAGGGGGAAATCATTGGTCCATTCAGAAAGGTTTTTTGCATCAAGTAAGATATGTTATATTATGTAAAGTAGACTAGGTTATAATGTATAGTAGTGGGTTGTTAGTGATATGTAGATGTTATATTATGTAAAGTAGACTAGGTTATAATGTATAGTAGTGGGTTGTTAGTGATATGTAGTTGTTATATTATGTAAAGTAGACTAGGTTATAATATATAGTAGAGGGTTGTTAGTGATATGTAGATGTTATATTATGTAAAGTAGACTAGGTTATAATGTATAGTAGTGGGTTGTTAGTGATATGTATATGTTATATTATGTAAAGTAGCCTAGGTTATAATGTATAATAGCAGTTGTTAGTGATATGCAGATCAAGGTCTATACCTCGGCTATAACCTACATATCATAGATGACCAGTCTAAACCTGTCCAGATCAGTTCACATAACGTTATAGACCTACCATTAGCAGGACAGAGAATGTACTGTATATAACCTACATATCATAGATGACCAGTCTAAACCTGTTCAGATCAGTTCACATAATGTTATAGTCCTACCAGTAGCAGGACAGAGAACGTACCGTATATAACCTACATATCATAGATGACCAGCCTAAACCTGTTCAGATCAGTTCACATAATGTTATAGTCCTACCAGTAGCAGGACAGAGAATGTACTGTATATAACCTACATATCATAGACAACCAGCCTAAACCTGTTCAGATCAGTTCACATAATGTTATAGTCCTACCAGTAGCAGGACAGAGAATGTACTGTATATAACCTACATATCATAGATGACCAGTCTAAACCTGTTCAGGTCAGTTCACATAATGTTATAGTCCTACCAGTAGCAGGACAGAGAATCTACACTATATATACAAAAGTATGTGGACACCCCTTCAAATTAGTGGATTCGGTTATTTCAGCCACACCCGTTGCTGACAGGTGTATAAAATTGAGCAGACAGCCATGCAATCTCCATAGACAAACATTGGCAGTAGAATGACCTGTACTGAAGAGCTCAGTGACTTTCAACGTGGCACCGTCATAGGATGCCACCGTTCCAACAAGTCAGTTCGTCAAATTCCTGTCCTGCTAGAGCTGCCCCGGTCAAATGTGAATGCTGTTATTGTGAAGTGGAAACATCTAGGACCAAAAACGGCTCAACCGTGAAGTAATAGGCCACACAAGTTCACAGAACGGGCCCGCCGAGTGCTGAAGCGCATAAAAATGGTCTGTCCTCGGTTGCAACACTCACTACCGAGTTCCAAACTGCAACGTCAGCAAAATAACTGTTCGTCGAGAGCCAAGCATCGGCTGGAGTGGTGTAAAGCTCGCTGCCATTGGACTTTGGAGCAGTGGAAATGTGTTCTGGGTTTGGCGGATGCCAAGAAAACGCTACCTGCCCGAATGCATAGTGCCAACTGTAAAGTTTGGTGGAGGAGGAATAATGGTTGGGGCTGTTTTTCATGGTTCGGGCCCCCAAGTTCCAGTGAAGAGAAATCTTAACTCTACAGTATAAAATTACATTCTAGGCGATTCTGTGCTTCCAACTTGGTGGCAACAGTTTGGGGAATGACATTTCCTGTTTCAGCATGACAATGTCCCTGTGCACAAAGTGAGGTCAATACAGAAATGGCTTGTCGAGATCGGTGTGGATGAACTTGACTGGCCTGCACAGAGCCCTGACCTCAACCAATCGAACACCTTTGGGATGAATTGGAACGCCGACTGCGAGCCAGGCCTAATCACCCAACATCAGTGCCCGACCTCCCTAATGCTCTTGTGGCTGAATGGAAGCAAGTCCCTCCAGCAAGGTTCCAACATCTAGTGGAAAGCCTTCCCAGAAGAGTGTAAGCAGCAAAGGGGGGACCAACTCCATATTAATGCCTATGATTTTGGAATGAGATGTTCGACAAGCAGGTGTCTACATACTTTTGGTCATGTTGTGTATATAGCCTAATCTAAATAAAATAAAATAATATAGTGTAATCTAAATCAAGTCAAATGTTAATTGAGTCATTTTCTATTACGGTATCTTTACTTTTACTCAAGTATGACAATTCAGTATTTTTTCCACCACTGTTCTAACGTTCCATATGAGACACAGTTTCAACAGACATTCTGGAACTGCGTCGGCTACAAAGTTACTTTACATTTCATATAAGGAAATAAAGTAACGGTCACTGGGGGAATTAGTTGTGCATTGCCCGGCTCCCCGGGTGAACAGAGTTTGCGCATTTAACGCCATTCCATTGGTCCTTAAAATAAATGTCCACTCAGCTGTAGCACCGGGCCATGCAAAACGAACTTCCCACAGTCGCAGCGCACTGAGACACAGAGTTCTAAACCCAGACGCGTTTCTTCAAGACATCTCTCTTACATTATTTTTGATAAACATATAATTTACTCGAAACCAAGTTTAGCTGTTTTTTTTTCATCCAACATGTGAGTTACTGTCGGACTTTAATGATTTATTAACAGGCCTAAAAACCCAAAAGTTTTTAATTTGAGAATGTTCATTTGTATGCCGCAAATATCAAACTGTCTTAAAATATGTGATGATTAGTTGAATCAGGTGTGTAAGTGCTGGTAAGAACAAAAGGATTTAGAAACCCTGAGATTAACATAAAACTAAATAATTGAAACGCTCCTCCACCATCTTTACCAGACGTTTTACTGATAACACGTGCGCCTACTGATTAGTTTACACTTTGAAACTGCTGTCTGTCAGCAACTCAGCTCAAGTAGCAGTTCTACTAACTAGTAATATCTCATTCCAGGTATTCATTCTCTTACTCTGTCCTTTAGAATTCATTATTGTTCAAAGATACTTAGAGATCGTTTACGCATCTTTTTATTTGTAAAATATCGTTTACTCAACTTTGTATTTGGATAATTATCGTTTTCCCACTTATCATGCGTTTCCAGCGTTAAGTCTAAATTCCATCGTGGAAACCGGGCCCAGGTTGGTCAGCATGATAAGAATCATATCTCAAACCTACTCTGTCTATTGAATGTCTGACTACGACCTAACTTTATAATAGTTATATGTAGCCAAGACTTACCAGAGTCTGTCCGTCTGTCCTTCAAATCAACACATTTATCCCACTTCTAATGTTGCCGAGAAACGTGCGCTACAATTTCAACAGTCCTTTTATAAAGGCGTAGACCACACCCTTACTTTCACTTTCATCTGAGGAATTCACGTCACCTCTGACGTCACTGGTGTACGGAAAAATAATGACGACAGAACCCTGTGAGTTCTACTAACTAGTAATAATATGTCATTCCAGGTATTTATTCTCTTTCTCTGTCCTTTATTGTTCAGAAATACTTTATTTGTACTTCTCTCCATATAGTGTTTTCTGCTCTGTCATCTCACCATGGATCCTGTACAAAATAACAACTTTACTTTCTGTTTCACTCAGCCGCCTCCCCACCCTGATGATAAAGTGTTTTATTGGTTTCTTCCACTAGATGGCAGTAAACACCTGCTGTAACTAGACTTTACAACTAAGTGTTTGGTTTCTTGGTCCTGGTGACTCCAGGGAAGTATCTCAGGAGGAGTGCTGATCTAGGATCAGGTCCCCCTCTCCATGTAATCTGATTCATTATGATCTAGGATCAGGTCCCCCTCTCCATGTAATCTGATGCATTATGGTTTAGGATCAGGTACCCTACTCTCCATGTAATCTGATTCATTAAGATCTAGGATCAGGTCCCCCCTCTCCATGTAATCTGATTCATAATGATCTAGGATCAGGTCCCTCCTCTCCATGTAATCTGATTCATTATGATCTAGGATCAGGTCCCCCCTCTCCATGCAATCTGATTCATTAGGATCTAGGATCAGGTCCCCATCTCCATGTAATATGATTCATAATGATCTAGGATCAGGTCCCTCCTCTCCATGTAATCTGATTCATTATGATCTAGGATCAGGTCCCCCCTCTCCATGCAATCTGATTCATAATGATCTAGGATCAGGTCCCTCCTCTCCATGTAATCTGATTCATTATGATCTAGGATCAGGTCCCTCCTCTCCATGTAATCTGATTCATTAGGATCTAGGATCAGGTCCCCCCTCTCCATGCAATCTGATTCATTAGGCTCTAGGATCAGGTCCCCATCTCCATGTAATATGATTCATAATGATCTAGGATCAGGTCCCTCCTCTCCATGTAATCTGATTCATTATGATCTAGGATCAGGTCCCCCTGTCCATGTAATCTGATTCATAATGATCTAGGATCAGGTCGTCTTCTCCATGTAATCTGATTCATTAGGATCTAGGATGAGTTCCCCCTCTCCATGTAATCTGATTCATAATGATCTAGGATCAGGTCCCCCTCTCCATGTAATCTGATTCATTATGATCTAGGATCAGGTCCCCCCTCTCCATGTAATCTGATTCATTATGATCTAGGATCAGGTCCCCCTGTCTATGTAATCTGATTCATTATGATCTAGGATCAGGTCCCCCCTCTCCATGTAATCTGATTCATTATGATCTAGGATCAGGTCCCCCTGTCTATGTAATCTGATTCATTATGATCTAGGATCAGGTCCCCCTGTCTATGTAATCTGATTCATTATGATCTAGGATCAGGTCTCCCCTCTCCATGTAATCTGATTCATTATGATCTAGGATCAGGTCACCCTCTGCATGTAATCTGATTCATTATGATCTAGGATCAGGTCCTCCTGTCTATGTAATCTGATTCATTAGGATCTAGGATCAGGTCCCACTGTCTATGTAATCTGATTCATTATGATCTAGGATCAGGTCGCCCTCTCCATGTAGTCTGATTAAATATGATCTAGGATCAGGTCCCTCGTCTACATGTAATCTGATTCATTATGATCTAGGATCAGGTCCCCCTCTCCATGTGATCTGATTCCTTATGATCTAGGATCAGGTCCTCCTCTCCATGTAATCTGATTCATAATGATCTAGGATCAGGTCCCCCCTCTCCGTGTATTCTGATTCATAATGATCTAGGATCAGGTCCCCCCTCTCCATGTAATCCGATTCATTATGATCTAGGATGTCCCTTCTCTCCATGTAATCTGATTCATAATGATCTAAAAGGCTAAACTTTAAAAGAGCCTTTGGGGGATTTTTGAGACCAGGCCATCAGTTTAGAGATTAAACTATGAGCTGCTCTGTCATCTCAAAATGGCCCTGTACTGATACTTTCTGTTTTCAGTTTCAACTGCAGTCAAGGCGTCTCCCCTTCATATAACAACAGTAACCAGAGGGAGGCGCTAACAGTCAGTTTCAACTGCAGTCAAGGCGTCACCCCTTCATATAACAACAGTAACCAGAGGGTGGGGCTAACAGTCAGCTTCAAGCGACACCAGTAAATCATGACATTGTGTCGCATCTTGCTTCAATTTTATTATAGTCTTTCTTCAATACATCTCTCTTACATTATTTTTGCTAAACTTATCATTTACTCGAAACCAGGTTTAGTTGTGTTTTTTTCTCTCCAAAATATGAATTATTGTAGGACTTTAATAATTGTTAACAGGCTTACAAACCCAACCAGTTTTCATTTGAGAATGTTCATTTGTATGCCTCAAATATAAAACTGTCTTAAAATATTTGATGATTAGTTGAATCAGGTGTGTAAGTGCTGGTAAGAACAAAGGGATTGAGAAACCCTGAGATAAACATAAAACCATATAATTGAAAAGCTCCTCCACCATCATTATCGGACGTTTTACTGATAACATGTCGGCCTACTGATTAGTTTACACTTTGAAAACTGCTGTCTGTCAGCAACTCAGCTCAAGTAGCAGTTCTACTAACTAGTAATATCTCATTCCAGGTATTCACATCACATTTAGAATTCATTATTGTTCAGAAATACTTAGACATCGTTTACGCACCTTTTAATTTGTAAAATATAATTTACTCAACTTTGTATTTTGTTAATTATCGTTTACCCACTTATCATGCGTTTCCAGCGTTAAGCCTAAATTCCATCGTGGAAACCTGGTCCAGGTTGGTCAGCATGATAAAGAATCATATCTCAAGCCTACTCTGTCTACTGAATGTCTGACGACAACCTAACTTTATAATAGTTATATGTAGCCAATACTTACCAGAGTCTGCCCGTCTGTCCTTCAAATCAACACATTTATCCTGCTTCTAATGTTGCCGAGAAATGTGCGCTACAGTTTCAACAGCTGTTTTGTAAAGGCGTAGACCACACCCTTACTTTCACTTTCATATGAGGAAATATTGTCAATTCTGACGTCATGGTGTATGGTAAAATAATGACGACAGAACCCTGTGAGATCTACTAACTAGTAATAATATGTGATTCCAGCTATTTATTCTCTTACTCTGTCCTTTATTGTTCACAAATACTTTATTTGTACTTCTCTCCATATAGTGTTTTCTGCTCTGTCATCTCACCGTGGATCCTGTACAAAATAACAATTTTACTTTCTATTTCACTCAGCCGTCTCCCCACCCTGATTAAAAAGTGTTTTATTAGTATCTTCCACTAGATGGCAGTAAACATCTGCTGTAACTAGACTTTACAACATTAAGTGTTTGGTTTCTTGGTCTATTGGGAGATGGTTAACTAGTCTGTATATTCTACTGATTCATTTGAATACCAGTC
>NW_024058563.1:152500-176437 GCF_016432855.1 Salvelinus namaycush
AACACAGGGATAAATACACTGGTACAAATAAGAGACACCTGGAGGGGGTGGAGGCAATCACAAGGACAGGTGACACAGATCAGGGTGTGACATCACTCACTACACCCAAAAGAACATGCAGTCTTTCCACAAGACCACCATGAAGTTATAGTGTGACGTTGTGAGTTGACGTTAAAGTAACCTTCTCACAACATACTGCACTTGTTTTATACTGTTTTAGATGTAGCATCTGTTTAAACATTTAAACTCTTACAATAACATTGTTAAAATACCAATGTGATCATTTGTCTTTCATGTTAAATAACAAATTGTAAAATTATATATGGACATATGCTCCATAGTTATTCAAGTGTACAAGGATATATTGTACTTTTCATAATAAACATACTTGAAACAAGAAAAAGCATGTTAATTGTGAAAACAGTTTCATTATTGAGTCTTCATTGCCTCTTCTAGTCGCAGGTTGATGTTTGTCATGAATCTTGACCTGGAGGCAGAACTGTGCAATTTCCTCTAGATATGCCAGCTGCAAAGTCAGATTGCCTATTACATGATGGTCCAACACAGTAGGGGGGATATTTCCTTTAGATATGCCAGCTACAAAGTCAAAATTGGCTGTGGAAAATAATATTGTTTTATGGTCTTAATTTAAGGGAAGGATTAGCAGGGTGGTTAGGGTTGAGATTAGGATTAAAATCTGATTGTATTACTTTGTGCCTGTGCCAGCTAGTGACCACTTTGCTGAACTGCCTCCAGAACAAGATTCATGACAATAAATGCCAACCTGCCTCCCAGTCATCCCCTCCTTATCTTTACAAGGCTGCAGAACATGCAAGCTAGTGATGTGGGGGTTCTCTCATAACCCTCAGTCCCCAGGTGGGTAGATGGCAGGTTGTATAAAGAGAAGCTAGTGATGTGGGGGTCCTCTCATAACCCTCAGTCCCCAGGTGGGTAGATGGCAGGTTGTATAAAGAGAAGCTAGTGATGTGGGGGTTCTCTCAAAACCCTCAGTCCCCAGGTGGGTAGATGGCAGGTTGAATAAAGAGAAGCTAGTGATGTGGGGGTTCTCTCATAACCCTCAGTCCCCAGGTGGGTAGATGGCAGGTTGAATAAAGAGAAGCTAGTGATGTGGGGGTTCTCTCATAACCCTCAGACCCCAGGTGGGTAGATGGCAGGTTGTATAAAGAGAAGCTAGTGATGTGGGGGTTCTCTCATAACCCTCAGACCCCAGGTGGGTAGATGGCAGGTTGAATAAAGAGAAGCTAGTGATGTGGGGGTTCTCTCATAACCCTCAGTCCCCAGGTGGGTAGATGGCAGGTTGTATAAAGAGAAGCTAGTGATGTGGGGGTTCTCTCATAACCCTCAGTCCCCAGGTGGGTAGATGGCAGGTTGAATAAAGAGAAGCTAGTGATGTGGGGGTTCTCTGATAACCCTCAGTCCCCAGGTGGGTAGATGGCAGGTTGAATAAAGAGAAGCTAGTGATGTGGGGGTTCTCTCATAACCCTCAGTCCCCAGGTGGGTAGATGGCAGGTTGTATAAAGAGAAGCTAGTGATGTGGGGGTTCTCTCATAACCCTCAGTCCCCAGGTGGGTAGATGGCAGGTTGTATAAAGAGAAGCTAGTGATGTGGGGGTTCTCTCATAACCCTCAGTCCCCAGGTGGGTAGATGGCAGGTTGTATAAAGAGAAAATAATAGGCTATATAACAAAATCCATAAATGTATAATTATTGTGCAATTTACACTGAGTGCACAAAACATTATGAACACCTGCTCTTTCCATGACAGACTGACCAGGTGAATCCAGGTGAAAGCTATGATACCTTATTGATGTCACTTGTAAATGAAGGGAAAGGGACAGGTTAAAGAAGGATTTTAAGCCTGGAGACAATTGAGACATGAATTGTGTCTGTGTGCTATTAAGAGGGGTAATGAGCAAAACAACATTTTTAAGAACATTTAAAATGGGTATGGTAGTAGGTGCCAGGCACACCGGTTTGTGTCAAGAACTGCAACGCTGCTGGGTTTTTCACGCTCATGTTTCACAATCCAAAGGACATCCAGCCAACTTGACACATTGGAGTGTTGGAGTCAACATGGACCAGCATCCCTGTGAAACGCTTTCAACACCTTGTAGAATCCATGACCCGATGAATTGAAGCTGTTCTGAGGACAAATGGTGGGGGGGGTAATTCAATGTTCTGAGGACAAAAGGGGGAACACAATATTAGGAAGGCGTCCTTAATATCTAGTCCACTCAGTGTATAACCTGTAGACTACACTGCTCAGTTAGAGTAATATCTAGTCCACTCAGTGTATAACCTGTAGGCTACACTGCTCAGTTAGAGTAATATCTAGTCCACTCAGTGTATAACCTATAGACTACACTGCTCAGTTAGAGTAATATCTACTCCACTCAGTGTATAACCTATAGACTACACTGCTCAGTTAGAGTAATATCTACTCCACTCAGTGTATAACCTGTAGGCTACACTGCTCAGTTAGAGTAATATCTAGTCCACTCAGTGTATAACCTATAGACTACACTGCTCAGTTAGAGTAATATCTACTCCACTCAGTGTATAACCTATAGACTACACTGCTCAGTTAGAGTAATATCTTCTCCACTCAGTGTATAACCTATAGACTACACTGCTCAGTTAGAGTAATATCTAGTACACTCAGTGTCTAACCTGTAGACTACACTGCTCAGGTAGAGTAATATCTAGTCCACTAAGTGTATAACCTGTAGACTACACTGCTCAGTTAGAGTAATATCTAGTCCACTCAGTATATAACCTGTAGGCTACACTGCTCAGTTAGAGTAATATCTAGTCCACTCAGTGTATAACCTATAGACTACACTGCTCAGTTAGAGTAATATCTAGTCCACTCAGTGTATAACCTATAGACTACACTGCTCAGTTTGAGTAATATCTACTCCACTCAGTGTATAACCTATAGACTACACTGCTCAGTTAGAGTAATATCTAGTACACTCAGTGTCTAACCTGTAGACTACACTGCTCAGGTAGAGTAATATCTAGTCCACTTAGTGTATAACCTGTAGACTACACTGCTCAGTTAGAGTAATATCTAGTCCACTCAGTGTATAACCTGTAGGCTACACTGCTCAGTTAGAGTAATATCTAGTCCACTCAGTGTATAACCTATAGACTACACTGCTCAGTTAGAGTAATATCTAGTCCACTCAGTGTATAACCTGTAGACTACACTGCTCAGTTAGAGTAATATCTAGTCCACTCAGTGTATAACCTGTAGACTACACTGCTCAGTTAGAGTAATATCTAGTCCTCTCAGTGTATAACCTGTAGACTACACTGCTCAGTTAGAGTAATATCTAGTCCACTCAGTGTATAACCTATAGGCTACACTGCTCAGTTAGAGTAATATCTAGTCCACTCAGTGTATAACCTGTAGACTACACTGCTCAGTTAGAGTAATATCTAGTCCACTCAGTGTATAACCTGTAGACTACACTGCTCAGTTAGAGTAATATCTAGTCCTCTCAGTGTATAACCTGTAGACTACACTGCTCAGTTAGAGTAATATCTAGTCCACTCAGTGTATAACCTGTAAACTACACTGCTCAGTTAGAGTAATATCTAGTCCACTCAGTGTATAACCTGTATACTACACTGCTCAGTTAGAGTAATATCTAGTCCACTCAGTGTATAACCTGTAGACTACACTGCTCAGTTAGACTAATATCTAGTCCACTCAGTGTATAACCTGTAGACTACACTGCTCAGTTAGAGTAATATCTAGTCCACTCAGTGTATAACCTGTAGACTACACTGCTCAGTTAGAGTAATATCTAGTCCATCAGTGTATAACCTGTAGACTACACTGCTCAGATTAGTTAGAGTCCATCTGTTAAGGTGCCTCTTTATCAGCACCATAAATAATAATAATAAAATAGAATAATAACTACTGAAATGGAGACAGACGGACCAGATTCTCCCTGTAAAGTGGGACTAGAGGAAGAGAAGACACACCCTGGACACCGTCAGGAGAGGTTTCAGAATAATAACTACTGAAATGGAGACAGACGGACCAGATTCTCCCTGTAAAGTGGGACTAGAGGAAGAGAAGAATCACCCTGGACACCGTCAGGAGAGGTTTCAGAATAATAACTACTGAAATGGAGACAGACGGACCAGATTCTCCCTGTAAAGTGGGACTAGAGGAAGAGAAGGAACACCCTGGACACCGTCAGGAGAGGTTTCAGAATAATAACTACTGAAATGGAGACAGACGGACCAGATTCTCCCTGTAAAGTGGGACTAGAGGAAGAGAAGACACACCCTGGACACTATATATATATATAACTACTATGGAGGTGACTGACTAACGGATAATAAACTATAAGATAGAAAACATAAAGTGTGGCACATTCCATATATAAACTCCATGTATAAACTCCATGTATTAACTCCATGTATTAACTCCATGTATAAACTCCATGTATAAACTCCATGTATAAACTCCATGTATAAACTCCATATATAAACTCCATGTATAAACTCCATGTATAAACTCCATATATAAACTCCATATATAAACTCCATATATAAACTCCATATATAAACTCCATGTATAAACTCCATGTATAAACTCCATATATAAACTCCATATATAAACTCCATGTATAAACTCCATGTATAAACTCCATGTATAAACTCCATGTATAAACTCCATATATAAACTCCATGTATAAACTCCATATATAAACTCCATATATAAACTCCATATATAAACTCCATGTATAAACTCCATATATAAACTCCATATATAAACTCCCAGTAATTTATTGGGTTTTTACCAACGTTTCAGCATCACTGTGTCTTCTTCAGGGTGATGTCATGAATACTTGAACCAGGTTATGTAGACAAACAGTGCAATTAGTGCAACCAATGACAATAGTGAGGGGTGTGTCATAATGATTAAGTTAATTAGAATGAATTGATGAAACTGTTAACAAAACAATAGTTTTTGGCATATTGAATATAGTAGGCTATTATATATTCACCCAAACAACTTGGTATAAGTCATTGCCACAGTTCCACTGCGTGGTGCTAAGGTAAGGGTTAGGTTTGGGTTAGGGTTGGGTTAGGGTACAGTAGGGTAGGGTACGGTAGGGTAGGGTTGGGTTGGGTTAGGGTTGGGTTAGGGTTGGGTTAGGGTTAGGTTAGTGTTGGGTTGGGGTTAGGGTTGGGTTAGGTTAGTGTTGGGTTTGGTTGAAGCCAGCATGTGGATGGACATGTGGATGGACATGACCTGATTGAGTCTAAGTGTGAGGATATATAATTCATTCTCTGTATTGACCTGATTGAGTCTAAGTGTGAGGATATATAATTCATTCTCTGTATTGACCTGATTGAGTCTAAGTTTAAGGATATATAATTCATTCTCTGTATTGACCTGATTGAGTCTAAGTTTGAGGATATATAATTCATTCTCTGTATTGACCTGATTGAGACTAAGTGTCAGGATATATAATTCATTCTCTGTATTGACCTGATTGAGCCATATTTCTAGTCCTGTAAACAGAGAGACAACAACATACATGGAATTGTGTTTAACACGGTTTCATGTATTTTTATAAACTAAAACATTTTAGTCATGTTAATTTGTATCTCTCTCTGTATGGCAGATTCTCAGTAGGTTTCCATGGTCCATTAACCTGACAGCCCTACACCGTGTGTGTGAGTGAGTGAGTGAGTGAGTGGGTGAGTGAGAGAGAGAGAGAGAGAGAGAGAGAGAGAGAGAGAGAGAGAGAGAGAGAGAGAGAAAGAAAAAGGTACTGTGGGATCAGTTTAGCTCATTGGACAGGTCAGAGTCAATGTTTGTGAGAGAGAGGGGAGTGTGGAGACTGTAGAGGGGAGACGGAGAGAGGAGCGAAGAGAGAGAGAGAGAGAGAGAGAGAGAGAGAGAGAGAGAGAGAGAGAGAGAGAGGAGACCGGAGACATTATCACCACCTACCACTAGAGGGCGAATAATACACAGTTTTGTTAGTTTGTCATTCTTACATTCATGGTAACAAAATGAACCCTCCTCAAATGGCACCCTATTCCCCATAATGCACTACACAGCCCTATAGGCCCTGGTCAAAGTAGTGCACTACGTAGGGAATAGGGTGCCATAGAGCTCGGGTCTAAAGTAGTGCACTACATAGGGAATAGGGTTCCATAGGGCTCTGGCCTAAAGTAGTGCACTACACAGGGAATAGGGTTCCATAGGGCTCTGGTCTAAATAGGGAATAGGGTTCCATAGGGCTCTGGTCTAAAGTAGTGCACTATATAGGGAATAGGGTTCCATATGGCTCTGATCTAAAATAGTGCACTATATAGGGAATAGGGTTCTATAGGGCTCTGGTCTAAAGTAGTGCACTATGTAGGGAATAGGGTTCTATAGGGCTCTGGTCTAAAGTAGTGCACTATATAGGGAATAGGGTTCCACTTGGGACAGAGCCTCAGACTTGAATCACTGGTCCTGGAGACGGCTAGTTGTTCATACGGTATTGTTTTTAATGATTAACCTTGAAATGCAGTGGACTGAATCAGGGTCACACAGTGTTTGTTGGAAGTCTTAAACAAATCTACTTTGAGACAAAGGTATACACCTCACACACATGGTTATGGGCTTAAAAACAAGAAGACACCTGTACCATGTCAGATATGGAGTTGAAATGTATTCTATATTGTTTTTTTTCATCCCAATATTACACTTTATATACATCACAGTTGACTGAAATATAGCAACACCATTTGGCATAGAAACACCAGAATTTTGGCATAAAAAAATGAATTCTTTATTAATTATGAAATTATAAAAAATATGAATAACATTCCACCATGAGGTCACTAGGTAATCTGACTGCAGGAAAGGACTCCAGGTAATAATGATAAAATATGAATAACATTCCACCATGAGGTCACCAGGTAATCTGACTGCAGGAAAGGACTCCAGGTAATAATGATAAAATATGAATAACATTCCACCATGAGGTCACTAGGTAATCTGACTGCAGGAAAGGACTCCAGGTAATAATGATAAAATATGAATAACATTCCACCATGAGGTCACTGGGTAATCTGACTGCAGGAAAGCAGTAGCTACACAGCGATGTTATTGGAAACCCAAGGCTTTTCTGGTAAACAGGTTAAACTGGTTTTCTGATGATGCTGACATGTGGTCAGTGCCACTAAACTTTAACAGAAATGATGGAGTCCTAAATTAATCAGTAACAGAAATTACGCAACGTTTCTTGACATTGGGGAGGTGAATAAACTGTCCCAAGGTTTCTGTCTCAACACAAAGGAACATCTCACTGACTTTACACGTTCTGGTTTTGAATTCAGGCTGCAAGGTAAGGATCCTACCAGTCATTATTCATGTATGATGTTGGTAGAATGTTGAAGTTGGGATAGTAGTAAGGATCCTACCAGGTATTATTCATGTATGATGTTGGTAGAATGTTGAAGTTGGGACAGTAGTAAGGATCCTACCAGGGGTTATTCATGTAGGATGTTGGTAGAATGTTGAAGTTGGGACAGTAGTAAGGATCCTACCAGGGATTATTCATGTATGATGTTGGTAGAATGTTGAAGTTGGGATAGTAGTAAGGATCCTACCAGGGATTATTCATGTAGGATGTTGGTAGAATGTTGAAGTTGGGATAGTAGTAAGGATCCTACCAGGGATTATTCATGTATGATGTTGGTAGAATGTTGAAGTTGGGATAGTAGTAAGGATCCTACCAGGGATTATTCATGTAGGATTCTGGTAGAATGTTGTAGATACAGAGCCACTTGTCATCAGAAAGGTGCTCTCTCAGCAGAAGAGAAAATATTTAAATTCCTTGACATGTTCTGGTTGTGAATTCAGGCTACAAGGTAAGAATCTTCCCAGGGATTATTGTAAAGTGTGTAGAGACATTAAATGTATGGTGTTATTTTAGTATAGTGAATGACAGTAAAACACTCAGATCTAACAGTCCATTTCACCTGGGACAGCTACGTGACAGTTCAATCATACAAAATGGCGCTAACTGGGCGTAGGCAAGTCAAATTCAATAAAATGTTGTTCATGTATTCGTATACTGTGGATATTTTACAATTTGCATATTTTTTCATGTATTATAGTTCAATGACATGTTGGATCTCTGTTTAGGGGTCATTGCTCGAAAATGAGTCTCTCTGGGGAGAGAGAGGAGGGGGGCCCTGCCTCTAAAATTAGTCTCTCTGGGGAGAGAGAGGAGGGGGGCCCTGCCTCTAAAATGAGTCTCTCTGGGGGACATGACACCAAAGCTAAGAGGTGAGATTACAATTTTGTTTAAGAATTTATGAAGAGTTTATATCCAAAACGCTATATCCATAATTTTTTCACACGTGTGTTTTTTCATCAGAAATTAAAGCTTCTGGGTACCTTCATGTGTGTGTAAAATATTACTGTTCTAAGATTCATAGATTTTAGTGTCTGATATTTTCTCCTAAACATCAACTGAGCGGCGCAGAGACACCATTCAAATGTGTGCAGACTCATTACATCTTCAGCTGTATTACATCTTCAAAGTGATGTTATCCGTCTGTGACCAAGAGAAAGTGGTCTGAGTTCAATTTTACCAAATTATTTAGTATTTTTTTTCATTTTGGGGGCTGAACATCACAGCGAATATTGTTACATCACAGCAAGACGAAACTAATATTGTTGCATTCTCTAGATTCTCCCATTTAATTTGATCTATAGAGCCCTACAGTGGAGGTGTCATAATTCCCATAAAACCTAGTGGTCAAACAGGGAAATGGTTACAATAGTTTTATAGAGCCCCACAGTGGAGGTGTCATAATACCCATAACACCTAGCGGTCAAACAGGGAAATGGTTCCAATAGTTTTATAGAGCCCCACAGTGGAGGTGTTATAATACCCATAACACCTAGCGGTCAAACAGGGAAATGGTTCCAATAGTTTTATAGAGCCCCACAGTGGAGGTGTCATAATACCCATAACACCTAGTGGTCAAACAGGGAAATGGTTCCAATAGTTTTATAGAGCCCAACAGTGAAGGTGTCATAATACCCATAACACCTAGCGGTCAAACAGGGAAATGGTTCCAATAGTTTTATAGAGACCCACAGTAGAGGTGTCATAATACCCATAACACCTTGCGGTCAAACAGGGAAATGGTTCCAATAGTTTTATAGAGCCCCACAGTGGAGGTGTCATAATACCCATAACACCTAGCGGTCAAACAGGGAAATCGTTCCAATAGTTTTTCCACCGTATATTTTTCCCATAGGGAATTGTAGAAACACTTAAAATAAGGGCTGTGTAGGGTGGGGTGGCGCGGCGATTCTTGTGGGCAAATTTTGTCATCAAACTTTGTCATCAAAGTCTGGCATTCTCTGGATGTATGGTGCTTTCAAGACAACTTGGAACTCTGAAAAAAGCAAAGTCAAAAATGATCTTTGATCTTCAGGTCGGAGCTCTAGAAAAAGGCCAGAGTCCCCGACTTAGAATTTATAGTTGGATGACCATTCAAGACGTATTTTCTCAGTCGGAACTAGTTTTTTTCCGAGATCCCAGTTGTCTTGAACACACTGAAGTCTGAGATTTCCACGTTTCCAGTTGTTTTGAACACAGCAGAAGTCACAGCATGGCCAATGTATTCAACCTTTCCTGGTCCATGGTGTTGCAGGTGAATGTTTATCCTTTTAAGCTTGGAAAAGACTTGGACCACACCCCCTCTCCACTGAATAGCAGGCTAGTGATTTGCTTTGCAACGATTTTGAAAGTAGGATGTTGATATGATCAGTCCAATCAAAGCTACGGTAGATATAACGTGATGTTCATTTTATCTGTGGCCAATGACCTTGAGCCTTTTGGATGGACACTTCTAATGTAACTCTATGGCAGCACCCAATGGGCTTGAATTTTAGAGATCTCCCTGTAGATTTAGTGGTGACGTAGTGTCTCCATGAGTGACAGAACACTGAGCCAATCATGACGCAACTATTTATTTATTATTTATTTTTTGACTGAATAACAGGTGGCCACCAAAAAGCAGGAACCACTGGTTGGCTGCATGTTCTATTATCCAGATACCAGATGAGGTTATTATACCTGCTGGTACCTCTTAACTGGTTAGGACAGCTCATGAGGTTATTATACCTGCTGGTACCTCTTAACTGGTTAGGACAGCTCATGAGGTTATTATACCTGCTGGTACCTCTTAACTGGTTAGGACAGCTGATGAGGTTATTATACCTGCTGGTACCTCTTAACTGGTTAGGACAGCTGATGAGGTTATTATACCTGCTGGTACCTCTTAACTGGTTAGGACAGCTCATGAGGTTATTATACCTGCTGGTACCTCTTAACTGGTTAGGACAGCTCATGAGGTTATTATACCTGCTGGTACCTCTTAACTGGTTAGGACAGCTCATGAGGCTATTATCCAGATACCTGCTGGTACCTCTTAACTGGTTAGGACAGCTCATGAGACTATTATACCTGCTGTTACCTCTTAACTGGTTAGGACAGCTCATGAGGTTATTATCCAGATACCTGCTGGTTCCTCTTAACTGGTTAGGACAGCTGATGAGGTTATTATACCTGCTGGTACCTCTTAACTGGTTAGGACAGCTCATGAGGTTATTATCCAGATACCTGCTGGTTCCTCTTAACTGGTTAGGACAGCTGATGAGGTTATTATACCTGCTGGTACCTCTTAACTGGTTAGGACAGCTCATGAGGTTATTATACCTGCTGGTACCTCTTAACTGGTTAGGACAGCTCATGAGGTTATTATACCTGCTGGTACCTCTTAACTGGTTAGGACAGCTCATGAGGTTATTATACCTGCTGGTACCTCTTAACTGGTTAGGACAGCTCATGAGGTTATTATACCTGCTGGTACCTCTTAACTGGTTAGGACAGCTCATGAGGCTATTATACCTGCTGGTACCTCTTAACTGGTTAGGACAGCTCATGAGGCTATTATCCAGATACCTGCTGGTACCTCTTAACTGGTTAGGACAGCTGATGAGGTTATTATACCTGCTGGTACCTCTTAACTGGTTAGGACAGCTCATGAGGCTATTATCCAGATACCTGCTGGTACCTCTTAACTGGTTAGGACAGCTGATGAGGTTATTATACCTGCTGGTACCTCTTAACTGGTTAGGACAGCTCATGAGGCTATTATCCAGATACCTGCTGGTACCTCTTAACTGGTTAGGACAGCTGATGAGGTTATTATACCTGCTGGTACCTCTTAACTGGTTAGGACAGCTCATGAGGCTATTATCCAGATACCTGCTGGTACCTCTTAACTGGTTAGGACAGCTGATGAGGTTATTATACCTGCTGGTACCTCTTAACTGGTTAGGACAGCTCATGAGGTTATTATACCTGCTGGTACCTCTTAACTGGTTAGGACAGCTGATGAGGTTATTATACCTGCTGGTACCTCTTAACTGGTTAGGACAGCTGATGAGGTTATTATACCTGCTGGTACCTCTTAACTGGTTAGGACAGCTGATGAGGTTATTATACCTGCTGGTACCTCTTAACTGGTTAGGACAGCTCATGAGGTTATTATACCTGCTGGTACCTCTTAACTGGTTAGGACAGCTGATGAGGTTATTATCCAGACACCTGCTGGTACCTCTTAACTGGTTAGGACAGCTCATGAGGTTATTATACCTGCTGGTACCTCTTAACTGGTTAGGACAGCTCATGAGGTTATTATCCAGATACCTGCTGGTACCTCTTAACTGGTTAGGACAGCTCATGAGGTTATTATCCAGACACCTGCTGGTACCTCTTAACTGGTTAGGACAGCTCATGAGCTTATTATCCAGATACCTGCTGGTACCTCTTAACTGGTTAGGACAGCTCATGAGGTTATTATCCAGATACCTGCTGGTACCTCTTAACTGGTTAGGACAGCTCATGAGGTTATTATCCAGATACCTGCTGGTACCTCTTAACTGGTTAGGACAGCTCATGAGGTTATTATACCTGCTGGTACCTCTTAACTGGTTAGGACAGCTCATGAGGCTATTATCCAGATACCTGCTGGTACCTCTTAACTGGTTAGGACAGCTGATGAGGATATTATACCTGCTGGTACCTCTTAACTGGTTAGGACAGCTCATGAGGCTATTATCCAGATACCTGCTGGTACCTCTTAACTGGTTAGGACAGCTCATGAGGTTATTAACCAGATACCTGCTGGTACCTCTTAACTGGTTAGGACAGCTCATGAGGTTATTAACCAGATACCTGCTGGTACCTCTTAACTGGTTAGGACAGCTGATGAGGCTATTATCCAGATACCTGCTGGTACCTCTTAACTGGTTAGGACAGCTCATGAGGATATTATCCAGATACCTGCTGGTACCTCTTAACTGGTTAGGACAGCTCATGAGGTTATTATACCTGCTGGTACCTCTTAACTGGTTAGGACAGCTCATGAGGTTATTATACCTGCTGGTACCTCTTAACTGGTTAGGACAGCTCATGAGGTTATTATACCTGCTGGTACCCTTAACTGGTTAGGACAGCTCATGAGGTTATTATACCTGCTGGTACCTCTTAACTGGTTAGGACAGCTCATGAGGTTATTATACCTGCTGGTACCTCTTAACTGGTTAGGACAGCTCATGAGGTTATTATACCTGCTGGTACCTCTTAACTGGTTAGGACAGCTCATGAGGTTATTATCCAGATACCTGCTGGTACCTCTTAACTGGTTAGTACAGCTGATGAGGCTATTATCCAGATACCTGCTGGTACCTCTTAACTGGTTAGGACAACTCATGAGGTTATTATACCTGCTGGTACCTCTTAACTGGTTAGGACAACTCATGAGGATATTATACCTGCTGGTACCTCTTAACTGGTTAGGACAGCTCATGAGGATATTATACCTGCTGGTACCTCTTAACTGGTTAGGACAGCTCATGAGGCTATTATACCTGCTGGTACCTCTTAACTGGTTAGGACAGCTGATGAGGATATTATCCAGATACCTGCTGGTACCTCTTAACTGGTTAGGACAGCTCATGAGGATATTATACCTGCTGGTACCTCTTAACTGGTTAGGACAGCTGATGAGGCTATTATACCTGCTGGTACCTCTTAACTGGTTAGGACAACTCATGAGGTTATTATACCTGCTGGTATCTCTTAACTGGTTAGGACAGCTGATGTGCTATGCTGGTGAATGAGGACCCAAAAGCGACTTAATAGAAACAGAGTCTTTATTCCAGTCTTAACAAAACACGATACTCCTGGATATTATCTTAGGTAAATCCAAAACAGGAAAACTGAAATCCTCTCGTCAGTAGAGAGGAACGACTGGAGACGCGACCACAGACTGCAGGTCGCTTCGGGAAGGCACAGGCCGTAGCTGACATAGACACCTGCTCACACGCAGCATCTGAAGAAGGCAAAAACACGACAGGGCGGAACAAGGACACAGAACAGCAAACATCAAACAAGGATCCGACAAGGACAGAAGCGGAAAACAGAGGGAGAAATAGGGACTCTAATCAGAGGGCAAAATAGGGGACAGGTGTGAAAGAGTAAATGAGGTAGTTAGGAGAATGAGGAACAGCTGGGAGCAGGAACGGAACGATAGAGAGAGAGAGCGAGAGAGGGAGAGAGGGAGGGGGAGAGAGAGGGATAGAAAGAGGAAAAGAACCTAATAAGACCAGCAGAGGGAAACGAATAGAAGGGAAGCACAGGGACAAGACATGATAATCAAAGACAAAACATGACAGTACCCCCCCACTCACCGAGCGCCTCCTGGCGCACTCGAGGAGGAACCCTGGCGGCAACGGAGGAAATCATCAATCAACGAACGGTCCAGCACGTCCCGAGATGGAACCCAACTCCTCTCCTCAGGACCGTAACCCTCCCAATCCACTAAGTACTGGTGACCACGTCCCCGAGAACGCATGTCCATGATCTTCCGTACCTTGTAAATAGGTGCGCCCTCGACAAGGACGGGGGGGGGGGGAGGGAAGACGAACGGGGGCGCGAAGAAAAGGCTTGACACAGGAGACATGGAAGACAGGGTGGACGCGACGAAGATGTCGCGGAAGAAGCAGTCGCACAGCGACAGGATTGACGACCTGAGAGACACGGAACGGACCAATGAACCGCGGAGTCAACTTGCGAGAAGCTGTCGTAAGGGGAAGGTTACGAGTGGAAAGCCACACTCTCTGACCGCGACAATACCTAGGACTCTTAATCCTACGTTTATTGGCGGCTCTCACAGTCTGCGCCCTGTAACGGCAAAGTGCAGACCTGACCCTCCTCCAGGTGCGCTCACAACGTTGGACAAAAGCCTGAGCGGAGGGAACGCTGGACTCGGCGAGCTGGGACGAGAACAGAGGAGGCTGGTACCCAAGACTACTCTGAAACGGAGATAGCCCGGTAGCAGACGAAGGAAGCGAGTTGTGAGCGTATTCTGCCCAGGGGAGCTGTTCTGCCCAAGACGCAGGGTTTCGAAAAGAAAGGCTGCGTAATATGCGACCAATCGACTGATTGGCCCTTTCTGCTTGACCGTTAGACTGGGGATGAAACCCGGAAGAGAGACTGACGGAAGCACCAATCAAACGACAGAACTCCCTCCAAAACTGTGACGTGAATTGCGGGCCTCTGTCTGAAACGGCGTCTAACGGGAGGCCATGAATTCTGAACACATTCTCAATGATGATTTGTGCCGTCTCCTTAGCGGAAGGAAGCTTAGCGAGGGGAATGAAATGTGCCGCCTTAGAGAACCTATCGACAACCGTAAGAATCACAGTCTTCCCCGCAGACGAAGGCAGACCGGTAATAAAGTCTAAGGCGATGTGAGACCATGGTCGAGAAGGAATGGGAAGCGGTCTGAGACGACCGGCAGGAGGAGAGTTACCTGACTTAGTCTGCGCGCAGTCCGAACAAGCAGCCACGAAACGGCGCGTGTCACGCTCCTGAGTAGGCCACCAAAACCGCTGGCGAATAGAAGCAAGCGTACCCCGAACGCCGGGGTGGCCAGCTAACTTGGCAGAGTGAGCCCACTGAAGAACAGCCAGACGAGTAGAGACAGGAACGAACAGAAGGTTACTAGGACAAGCGCGCGGCGACGCAGTGTGAGTGAGTGCTTGCTTTACCTGTCTCTCAATTCCCCAGACAGTCAACCCGACAACACGCCCCTCAGGGAGAATCCCCTCGGGGTCGGTAGAAGCCACAGAAGAACCAAAGAGACGGGATAAGGCATCAGGCTTGGTGTTCTTATTTCCCGGGCGATAAGAAATCACGAACTCGAAACGAGCGAAAAACAACGCCCAACGAGCTTGACGTGCATTAAGTCGTTTGGCAGAACGGATGTACTCAAGGTTCTTATGGTCAGTCCAAACGACAAAAGGGACGGTCGCTCCCTCCAACCACTGTCGCCATTCGCCTAGGGCTAAGCGGATGGCGAGCAGTTCGCGGTTACCCACATCATAGTTGCGTTCCGATGGCGACAGGCGATGAGAAAAATAAGCGCAAGGATGGACCTTATCGTCAGAATGGAAGCGCTGGGACAGAATGGCTCCCACGCCCACCTCTGAAGCGTCAACCTCGACAATAAATTGTTTAGAGACGTCAGGAGTAACAAGGATAGGAGCGGATGTAAAACGCTTCTTGAGGAGATCAAAAGCTCCCTGGGCGGAACCGGACCACTTAAAGCACGTCTTGACAGAAGTCAGAGCTGTGAGAGGAGCAGCCACTTGACCGAAATTACGAATGAAACGCCGATAGAAATTAGCGAAACCGAGAAAGCGCTGCAACTCGACACGTGACTTAGGAACGGGCCAATCGCTGACAGCCTGGACCTTAGCGGGATCCATCTGAATGCCTTCAGCGGAAATAACAGAACCGAGAAATGTGACAGAGGAGACATGAAAGGCGCACTTCTCAGCCTTCACGTAGAGACAATTCTCTAAAAGGCGCTAGAGTACACGTCGAACGTGCTGAACATGAATCTCGAGTGACGGTGAAAAAATCAGGATATCGTCAAGGTAAACGAAAACAAAGATGTTCAGCATGTCTCTCAGTACATCATTAACTAATGCCTGAAAGACAGCTGGAGCATTAGCGAGACCGAACGGCAGAACCCGGTATTCAAAATGCCCTAACGGAGTGTTAAACGCCGTTTTCCACTCGTCCCCCTCTCTGATGCGCACGAGATGGTAAGCGTTACGAAGATCCAACTTAGTAAAGAACCTGGCTCCCTGCAGAATCTCGAAGGCTGACGACATAAGGGGAAGCGGATAACGATTCTTAACCGTTATGTCATTCAGCCCTCGATAATCCACGCAGGGGCGCAGAGTACCGTCCTTCTTCTTAACAAAAAAAACCCCCGCTCCGGCGGGAGAGGAAGAAGGCACCACGGTACCGGCGTCGAGAGAAACAGACAGATAATCCTCGAGAGCCTTACGTTCGGGAGCCGACAGAGAGTATAGTCTACCCCGAGGGGGGGTGGTTCCCGGAAGGAGATCAATACAACAATCATACGACCGGTGAGGAGGAAGGGAGTTGGCTCTGGACCGACTGAAGACCGTGCGTAGATCATGATATTCCTCCGGCACTCCTGTCAAATCACCAGGTTCCTCCTGAGAAGAGGGGACAGAAGAAACAGGAGGGATAGCAGACATTAAACACTTCACATGACAAGAAACGTTCCAGGATAGGATAGAATTACTAGACCAATTAATAGAAGGATTATGACATACTAGCCAGGGATGACCCAAAACAACAGGTGTAAAAGGTGAACGAAAAATCAAAAAGGAAATGGTCTCACTGTGGTTACCAGATACTGTGAGGGTTAAAGGTAGTGTCTCACATCTGATACTGGGGAGAAGACTACCATCTAAGGCGAACATGGGCGTGGGCTTCCCTAACTGTCTGAGAGGAATGTCATGCTTCCGAGCCCATGCTTCGTCCATAAAACAACCCTCAGCCCCAGAGTCTATCAAGGCACTGCAGGAAGCAGCCGAACCAGACCAGCGTAGATGAACCAACAAGGTAGTACAGGATCTTGATGGAGAGACCTGAGTAGTAGCGCTCACCAGTAGCCCTCCGCTTACTGATGAGCTCTGGCTTTTACTGGACATGAAATAACAAAATGTCCAGCAGAACCGCAATAGAGGCAAAGGCGGTTGGTGATTCTCCGTTCCCTCTCCTTAGTCGAGATGCGAATACCTCCCAGCTGCATGGGCTCAGTCACTGAGCCGGTGGGAGGAGATGGTTGAGATGCGGAGAGGGGGAACACCGTTAACGCGAGCTCTCTTCCACGAGCTCGGTGACGAAGATCTACCCGTCGTTCTATGCGGATGGCGAGTGCAATCAAAGAGTCCACGCTGGAAGGAACCTCCCGGGAGAGAATCTCATCCTTAACCTCAGCGTGGAGTCCCTCCAGAAAACGAGCGAGCAACGCCGGCTCGTTCCAGTCACTGGAGGCAGCAAGAGTGCGAAACTCTATAGAGTAATCCGTTATGGATCGATCACCTTGACATAGGGAAGCCAGGGCCCTGGAAGCCTCCTTCCCAAAAACTGAACGATCAAAAACCCGTATCATCTCCTCTTTAAAGTTCTGATAATCGTTAGAACACTCAGCCCTTGCCTCCCAGATAGCTGTGCCCCACTCCCGAGCCCGACCAGTAAGGAGTGATATGACGTAAGCGATCCGAGCTCTCTCTCTTGAGTATGTGTTGGGCTGGAGAGAGAACACAATATCACACTGGGTGAGAAAGGAGCGACACTCAGTGGGCTGCCCAGAGTAACATGGTGGGTTATTAACCCTAGGTTCCGGAGACTCGGAAGACCAGGAAGTAGCTGGTGGCACGAGACGAAGACTCTGAAACTGTCCTGAGAGGTCGGAGACCTGAGCGGCCAGGGTCTCAACGGCATGACGAGCAGCAGACAATTCCTGCTCGTGTCTGCCGAGCATTGCTCCCTGGAACTCGACGGCAGTGTTGCGAGAATCCGTAGTCGCTGGGTCCATTTTTGGTCGGATCCTTCTGTTATGCTGGTGAATGAGGACCCAAAAGCGACTTAATAGAAACAGAGTCTTTATTCCAGTCTTAACAAAACACGATACTCCTGGATATTATCTTAGGTAAATCCAAAACAGGAAAACTGAAATCCTCTCGTCAGTAGAGAGGAACGACTGGAGACGCGACCACAGACTGCAGGTCGCTTCGGGAAGGCACAGGCCGTAGCTGACATAGACACCTGCTCACACGCAGCATCTGAAGAAGGCAAAAACACGACAGGGCGGAACAAGGACACAGAACAGCAAACATCAAACAAGGATCCGACAAGGACAGAAGCGGAAAACAGAGGGAGAAATAGGGACTCTAATCAGAGGGCAAAATAGGGGACAGGTGTGAAAGAGTAAATGAGGTAGTTAGGAGAATGAGGAACAGCTGGGAGCAGGAACGGAACGATAGAGAGAGAGAGCGAGAGAGGGAGAGAGGGAGGGGGAGAGAGAGGGATAGAAAGAGGAAAAGAACCTAATAAGACCAGCAGAGGGAAACGAATAGAAGGGAAGCACAGGGACAAGACATGATAATCAAAGACAAAACATGACATGATGAGGATATTATACCTGCTGGTACCTCTTAACTGGTTAGGACAGCTCATGAGGTTATTATCCAGATACCTGCTGGTACCTCTTAACTGGTTAGGACAGCTCATGAGGTTATTATACCTGCTGGTACCTCTTAACTGGTTAGGACAGCTCATGAGGTTATTAAACCTGCTGGTACCTCTTAACTGGTTAGGACAGCTGATGAGGTTATTATACCTGCTGGTACCTCTTAACTGGTTAGGACAGCTCATGAGGTTATTATACCTGCTGGTACCTCTTAACTGGTTAGGACAGCTCATGAGGTTATTATACCTGCTGGTACCTCTTAACTGGTTAGGACAGCTCATGAGGTTATTATACCTGCTGGTACCTCTTAACTGGTTAGGACAGCTCATGAGGTTATTATCCAGATACCTGCGGGTACCTCTTAACTGGTTAGGACAGCTCATGAGGTTATTATCCAGATACCTGCTGGTACCTCTTAACTGGTTAGGACAGCTCATGAGGATATTATACCTGCTGGTACCTCTTAACTGGTTAGGACAGCTCATGAGGTTATTATCCAGATACCTGCGGGTACCTCTTAACTGGTTAGGACAGCTCATGAGGTTATTATACCTGCTGGTACCTCTTAACTGGTTAGGACAGCTCATGAGGTTAATATCCAGATACCTGCTGGTACCTCTTAACTGGTTAGGACAGCTGATGAGGTTATTATACCTGCTGGTACCTCTTAACTGGTTAGGACAGCTCATGAGGTTATTATCCAGACACCTGCTGGTACCTCTTAACTGGTTAGGACAGCTCATGAGGCTATTATACCTGCTGGTACCTCTTAACTGGTTAGGACAGCTCATGAGGTTATTATACCTGCTGGTACCTCTTAACTGGTTAGGACAGCTGATGAGGTTATTATCCAGATACCTGCTGGTACCTCTTAACTGGTTAGGACAGCTGATGAGGTTATTATACCTGCTGGTACCTCTTAACTGGTTAGGACAGCTCATGAGGTTAGTATCCAGATACCTGCTGGTACCTCTTAACTGGTTAGGACAGCTAATGAGGTTATTATCCAGACACCTGCTGGTACCTCTTAACTGGTTAGGACAGCTCATGAGGTTATTATACCTGCTGGTACCTCTTAACTGGTTAGGACAGCTCACGAGGTTATTATACCTGCTGGTACCTCTTAACTGGTTAGGACAGCTCATGAGGTTATTATCCAGATACCTGCTGGTACCTCTTAACTGGTTAGGACAGCTGATGAGGTTATTATACCTGCTGGTACCTCTTAACTGGTTAGGACAGCTCATGAGGTTATTATCCAGATACCTGCTGGTACCTCTGACAGCTCATGAGGTTCTTATCCAGATACCTGCTGGTACCTCTTAACTGGTTAGGACAGCTCATGAGGTTATTATACCTGCTGGTACCTCTTAACTGGTTAGGACAGCTGATGAGGTTATTATCCAGATACCTGCTGGTACCTCTTAACTGGTTAGGACAGCTCATGAGGCTATTATACCTGCTGGTACCTCTTAACTGGTTAGGACAGCTCATGAGGTTATTATACCTGCTGGCACCTCTTAACTGGTTAGGACAGCTCATGAGGATATTATACCTGCTGGTACCTCTTAACTGGTTAGGACAGCTCATGAGGTTATTATCCAGATACCTGCTTGTACCTCTTAACTGGTTAGGACAGCTCATGAGGTTATTATACCTGCTGGTACCTCTTAACTGGTTAGGACAGCTGATGAGGTTATTATACCTGCTGGTACCTCTTAACTGGTTAGTACAGCTCATGAGGTTATTATACCTGCTGGTACCTTTTAACTAGTTAGGACAGCTCATGAGGTTATTATACCTGCTGGTACCTCTTAACTGGTTAGGACAGCTCATGAGGTTCTTATACCTGCTGGTACCTCTTAACTGGTTAGGACAGCTCATGAGGATATTATACCTGCTGGTACCTCTTAACTGGTTAGGACAGCTCATGAGGTTATTATACCTGCTGGTACCTCTTAACTGGTTAGGACAGCTCATGAGGTTATTATACCTGCTGGTACCTCTTAACTGGTTAGGACAGCTGATGAGGCTATTATACCTGCTGGTACCTCTTAACTGGTTAGGACAGCTCATGAGGTTATTATCCAGATACCTGCTGGTACCTCTTAACTGGTTAGGACAGCTCATGAGGATATTATACCTGCTGGTACCTCTTAACTGGTTAGGACAGCTGATGAGGCTATTATCCAGATACCTGCTGGTACCTCTTAACTGGTTAGGACAGCTCATGAGGATATTATCCAGATACCTGCTGGTACCTCTTAACTGGTTAGGACAGCTCATGAGGTTATTATACCTGCTGGTACCTCTTAACTGGTTAGGACAGCTCATGAGGTTATTATACCTGCTGGTACCTCTTAACTGGTTAGGACAGCTCATGAGGTTATTATACCTGCTGGTACCTCTTAACTGGTTAGGACAGCTCATGAGGTTATTATACCTGCTGGTACCTCTTAACTGGTTAGGACAGCTCATGAGGTTATTATACCTGCTGGTACCTCTTAACTGGTTAGGACAGCTCATGAGGTTATTATACCTGCTGGTACCTCTTAACTGGTTAGGACAGCTCATGAGGTTATTATCCAGATACCTGCTGGTACCTCTTAACTGGTTAGTACAGCTGATGAGGCTATTATCCAGATACCTGCTGGTACCTCTTAACTGGTTAGGACAACTCATGAGGTTATTATACCTGCTGGTACCTCTTAACTGGTTAGGACAACTCATGAGGATATTATACCTGCTGGTACCTCTTAACTGGTTAGGACAGCTCATGAGGATATTATACCTGCTGGTACCTCTTAACTGGTTAGGACAGCTCATGAGGCTATTATACCTGCTGGTACCTCTTAACTGGTTAGGACAGCTCATGAGGTTATTATCCAGATACCTGCTGGTACCTCTTAACTGGTTAGGACAGCTCATGAGGTTATTATACCTGCTGGTAACTCTTAACTGGTTAGGACAGCTCATGAGGTTATTAAACCTGCTGGTACCTCTTAACTGGTTAGGACAGCTGATGAGGTTATTATACCTGCTGGTACCTCTTAACTGGTTAGGACAGCTCATGAGGTTATTATACCTGCTGGTACCTCTTAACTGGTTAGGACAGCTCATGAGGTTATTATACCTGCTGGTACCTCTTAACTGGTTAGGACAGCTCATGAGGTTATTATACCTGCTGGTACCTCTTAACTGGTTAGGACAGCTCATGAGGTTATATCCAGATACCTGCTGGTACCTCTTAACTGGTTAGGACAGCTCATGAGGATATTATACTGCTGGTACCTCTTAACTGGTTAGGACAGCTCATGAGGTTATTATCCAGATACCTGCGGGTACCTCTTAACTGGTTAGGACAGCTCATGAGGTTATTATACCTGCTGGTACAGTCTTAACTGGTTAGGACAGCTCATGAGGTTATTATCCATATACCTGCTGGTACCTCTTAAACTGGTTAGGACAGCTGAATGAGGTTATTATACCTGCTGGTACCTCTTAACTGGTTAGGACAGCTCATGAGGTTTATTATTCTCAGACACCTGCTGGTAACCCTCTAAACTGGTTAGGACAGCTCAATGAGGGTTATTATACCTGCTGGTACCTCTTAACTGGTTAGGACAGCTCATGAGGTTATTATACCTGCTGGTACCTCTTAACTGGTTAGGTTCCACTCATGAGGTTTATTATACCTGCTGGTAACCTCTTAACTGGTTAGGACAGCCTGATGAGCGTTATTATACCTGCTGGTACCTCTTAACTGGTTAGGACAGCTGATTGAGGTTATTATACCTGCTGGTACCTCATACTGGTTAGGAACAGCTGATGAGGTTATTATACCTGCTGGTACCTCTTAACTGTTGTGACAGCTCATGAGGTTATTATACCTGCTGGTACCAATCTTCTGATGAGGTTATTATACCTGCTGGTACCTCTTAACTGGTTAGGACAGCTGATGAGTTATTATACCTGCTGGTACCTCTTAACTGGTTAGGACAGCTGATGAGGTTATTATACCTGCTGGTTTCCCTGTCAATGCTGACTTCTAATGCTACATTTAGTATGTGCTGCTATAGCAATGGCTACAACATCCCTGACAAAGAACATCCCTGCCTAATACCTCTACACACTTTAAAAGGAGCACTCAACCACCGTTAACTTTCAATACACTTTCAATGTCCCCATATATCACCTTTATCATGGCAATAAAACCCGAGCTGAACCCAAACGCCTCAAGCGTGTGCCATAAATATTTATGTTCAACTCGGTCAAATGCCTTTATCCCTGATCAATTGAAAATTAAGACCATGCATCCAACCCATTAGCCTTAGGAGACGTCCAAAAAATCACGAATCAAGAGAAATGTTTCCCCTATCTGCCTGCCAGGAACACAGTAGGACTGGTCCGTATGTATGATTTGCCCCATCACCTCCCTCAGCCTGTTGGACAAAGCCTTTGACAATATCTTATAATCAGTGCACAATAAAGCCACCGGCCTCCAGTTCTTCACCTCCCTAGGGTCACCCTTTTTGGGCAATAGGGTGAGGACAGCCCTTCTGCAGCTTATTGTAGTAACCCTCCGGTTAAACTATCATTAACCACTTCTAGCCATATCTCTCCCAACATAGCCCAAAAAGACTTAAAAAAGTCACAGGAAGCCCATCATGCCTGGTGCCCTTCCATTTTCCATGCCTTTTAATGCAGTGTATAACTCCTGCAAAGACAATGGTTGCTCCCAGCTCAACCTGCGTTTCTGCAGCCACCTTTGGGAGCCCATCAAAGAACTGTTGTGTCACTGTTTTATCTTCTTTGTACTCACACTTATAGAGCTCAGCATAGAACTCTACTGCCCTCTTTCTAATTTCACTCGGGCTAGTGAGCTCTTGTCCAACAGCTGTTTGAGACATGAATATTTTTCTTTGTCCATTTTTTTTCTCTCTAAACCAAAGAAAAACTTGGATGAGGCATCCATTTCAGATATTCCCTAAACTTACTTCTCACCAATGCCCCTGTGCTCTGATACCCAGCAGGTCTGCCAATGCAGCTTTTCTCCTCTTGAGGGCCTGAGTATGCCTCGATCTCCTGTGCTCAACCAACGTCATGAGTTCCACTATTTCAAACTCTAAGGCTTTCATTGATCTAGTGATATCCTTGGTGACATTCCTCGTGTATTGATTACAGAATTGTTGAATCTGGATTTTCCCTATATCCCACC
>NW_024058563.1:176537-246537 GCF_016432855.1 Salvelinus namaycush
TACCTCTTAACTGGTTAGGGACAGCTCATGAGGTTATTATCCAGATACCTGCTGTTCCTCTTAACTGGTTAGGACAGCTGATAGGTTATTAATACCCTCTGTACACCTCTTAACTGTTTAGGCACAAGCTCATGAGGTTATTATACCTGCTGTACCTTTAAACTGGTTAGGACAGCTCATGAGGTATTATACCTGCTGGTAACCTCTTACCATGGTTAGGACAGCTCATGAGGTTTTATTATCCTGCTGGTTACCTGTCTTAACCTGGTTAGGACAGCTCATGAGGCTATTATACCTGCTGGTACCTCTTAACTGTTAGGACCGCTCATGAGGCATTTTATTCCAATACCTGCTGGTACTCTTAACTGGTTAGGACAGCTGATGAGGTTATTATAAACCCCTGCTGGTACCTCTTAACTGGTTAGGGACAGCTGAGGAGGTTATTATACTGCTGTACCTTCTTACTGGTTAGGACCAGCTCATGAGGTTATTATACCTGCTGGTACCATCTTAACTGGTTAGGACAGCTCATGAGGTTATTATAAGATACTGCTGGTACCTTCTTACTGGTTAGGACAGCTCATGAGGTTATTATACTGCTGGTACCTCTTAACTGGTTAGGACGCTCATGAGGCTATTATACCTGCTGGTACCTCTTAACTGGTTTAGGACAGCTCATGAGGCTATTATCCAGATACATGCTGGTACCTCTTAACTGGTTAGGGAAAAACAAGCTTTTTTTTTTGGGGGGGGGGAAATGGGTTATTATCCTGCTGGTACTCTTAACTGGTTGGACGCTCATGAGGCTATATCCAGGATACCTGCTGGTACCCATCTTACTGGTTAGGACCAGCTGGATGAGGTTATTATAACCTGCTGGTACCTCGTAACTGGTTAGGACAGCTCATGAGGCTATTATCCAGATACCTGCCTGGTACCTCTTAAACTGGTTTATACGCTGATGAGGGTTATTATACCTGCTGGGTACCTCTTAACTGTTAGAGACAGCTAATGAGGTCTATTATCCAGATATCTGCTGGTCCTCTTAACTGGTTGAGGACGCTGATGAGGTTATTATACCTCTGGTACCTCTTAAATGTTAGACAGCTCATGATGTTATTATACTTGCTGGTACCTCTTAACTGGTTTTTAGACAGCTTGATGAGGTTATTATACCTGCTGGTACCTCTTAACTGGTTAGGACAGCTGATGAGGTTATTATACTGCTGGTACCGTCTTAACTGGTTAGGACAGCTGATGAGGTTATTAATACCTGCTGGTACCTCTTAACTGGTTAGGACAGCTCATGAGGTTATTATACCTGCTGTACCTCTTAACTGTTAGGACCGCTGATGAGGTTATTATCCGAGCACCTGCTGGTACCTCTTAACTGCTTAGGACACAGCTCATTAGTTATTATACTGCTGTACCTCTTAACTGGTTAGGACAGCTCGGAGGATTATTATCCAATACCCTGCTGGTACCTATTAACTGTTAGGACAGCTTCATGAGCTTATTTCCAATACCTGCTTGTTACCTCTTAACTGGTTTAGGACAGCTCATGAGGTTATTTTCCAGATCTGCTGGTACTCTTAACTGGTGTAGGATTAGCTCATGAGTTATTATCCAGATACCTGCTGGTACCGTCTTAACTGGTTAGGACGCTTCATGAGGTTATTATACTGCTGGTACCTCTAACTGGTTAGGACAGCTCATGAGGTCTATTGATCCAGATACCTGCTGTACCTCTTAACTGGTTTAGGACAGCTGATGAGGATATTATACCTGCTGGTACCTCTTAACTGGTTTAGGACAGCTCATGAGGCTATTAATCCATATACCTGCTGTACCTCTAACTTGGTTAGGACAGCTCATGAGTTATTATCCGATACCTGCTGGACCTCTTAACTGTTAGGACAAGCTGATGAGGCTATTATCCAGATACTGCTGGTACCGTCCCCTTAACTGGTTAGGGACAGCTCATGGGGAATATTATCCCAGATACCTGCTTGGTACCTCTTAACTGGTTAGGACAGCTCATGAGTTATTATACCTGCTGGTACTCTTAACTGTTAGGACAGCTCATGAGGTTATTATACCTGCTGTACCTCTTAACTTGGTTTAGACAGCTCATGACGTTATTATACCTGCTGGTGACCCTTTAACTGGTTAGGAACAGCTCATGAGGTTTATTATACCTGCTGTACCTTTTAACTGTTTAGGACAGCTGCATGAGGTTATTATACCGTGCTGGTACCCTTACTGGTTAGGACGCTCATGAGGTTATTATACTGCTGACCTCTTAACTGGTTAGTACAGCTGATGAGGCTATTATCCAAATACCTGCTGGTACCTCTTAACTGGTTAGCACAACTCATGAGGTTATTATACCGCTGTACTCTTAACTTGGTTAGGACAACTCGAGGATATTATGCTGCGGTACCGATACATCTTAACTGGTTAGGACAGCTCATGAGGATACTATACTGCTGGTACCTCTTAACTGGTTAGGGACAGCTCATGAGGCTATTTGGCCTGCTGGGACCTCTTAACTGGTTAGTACAGCTGATGAGGATATTATCCGATACCTGCTGGTACCATCTTAACTGGTTATGACCAGCTCACTGGAGGATTTATACTGCGGGTACCTCTTACTGGTTAGGACAGCTGATGAGGCTAATTATACCTGCTGGTACCTCTTAACTGTTAGGACAACTCCATGAGGTTATTATAACCTGCTGGTATCTCTTACTGGTTAGGACAGCTGATGAGGTTATTATCCAGATACCTGCTGGTACCTCTTAACTGGTTTTAGGACAGCTCATGAGGTTATTAACCTGCTGGTACCTCTTACTGTTAGGACAGCTCATTAGGTTATTTATACCTGCTGGTACCTCTTAACTGGTTAGGACAGCTCATGAGGTTATATACCTGCTGTACCTCTAACTGGTTAGACCAGCTCATGAGGTTTTATTATCCATATTACCTGCTGGTACTCTTAACTGTTAGGACCAGCTCCATGATGTGGATATTGACCTGCTGGTACCTCTTAACTGGTTAGGACAGCTCATGAGGTTATTAGCCAGATACCTGCGGGTACCTCTTAACTGGTTAGGACAGCTCATGAGGTTATTATACCTGCTGGTACTCTCTTAACTGGTTGGACAGCTCATGAGGTTAATATCCAGATACCCTGCTGGTACCTCTTAAACTGGTTAGGACGCTTATGAGGTTATTAACCTGCTGTACCCTCTTAACTGGTTAGGACAGCTCATGAGGTTATTATCCAGACACCTGCTGGTACCATCTCCTAATGTTAGGACAGCTCATGAGGTTATTATCCAGATCCTGCTGTACCTCTTAACTGGTTGGACAGCTGATGAGGTTTTATTATACCTGCTGGGACTCTTAACTGGTTAGGACAGCTCATGAGGGTTTATGTATCCAGGATACCTGCTGGTACCTCTAACTTGTTAGACAGCGATGAGGTTATTATCCGACACCTGCTGGTACCTCTTAAGTAACTGTTAGGACACCTCATGAGGTTTATTATACTGCTGGTACCTCTTAACTGGTTAGGACAGCTCATGAGGTTATTATACCTGCTGGTACCTCTTAACTGGTTAGACAAGCTCATGAGGTTATTTCCAGATACCTGCGGTACCTCTTACTGGTTAGACAGCTGATAAGGTTTATTATACCTCTGGTACCTCTTAACTGGTTAGGACAGCTCATGAGGTTATTATCCGATACCTGCTGGTAACCTCTGACAGCTCAAATGGGTTCTTATCCAGATACCTGCTGGTCAGTCTTAACTGTTAGGTACAGCTCATTAGGTTATTATACCTGCTGGTAACCGTCTTAACTGGTTAGGACAGCTGATGAGGTTTATTATCCAGATCCTGCTGGTACCTCTTACTGGTTAGGACAGCTCTGAGGCTATTATACTTGCTGGTACCTCTTAACTGGTTAGGACAGCTCATGAGTTTATTATACCTGCTGGCACCTCTTAACTTGTTAGGACAGCTCATGAGGATATTATACCTGCTTGTACCTCTTAACTGTTAGGACAGCTATGAGGTTATTTATCCAGTACCTGCTGGTACCTCTTAACTGGTTAGACAGCTCATGAGGTTATTATACCTCTGGTACCCTCTTAACTGTTAGGGACGCTGATGAGGTTATTATACCTGCTGTACTCTTAACTGTTTAGTAACAGCTCATAGGTTATTAATACCTGCTGGTAACCTTTTACTAGTTAGGACACTCATTAGGTTATTATACTTCTGTACCTCTTAACTGGTTAGGACAGCTCAATGAGGTTCTTATAACCTGCTGTACCTCTTAACGGTTAGGACAGCTCATGAGGTTATTATACCTGCTGGTACCTCTTAACTGTTAGGACAGCTCATGCGGTTATTATACCATGCTGTACCTCTTAACTGGTTAGGACAGCTCATGAGGTTATTCTACCTGCTGGGTACCTCTTAACACTGGTTTAGGACAGCTGATGAGGCTATATCACCTGCTGGGTACCTCTTAACTGGTTAGACAGGCTCATGAGTTATTATCCAGATACCTGCTGGTACTCTTAACTGGTTTAGGACAGCTCAGAGGATTATTATACCTGCTGGTACCTCTTTAACTGGTTAGGACGCTGATGAGCTATTATCAGATACCCTGCTGGTACCCTTAACTGGTTAGGACAGCTCATGAGGATATTATCCGATACCTCTGGTACCTTCTTAACTGGTTAGGACAGCTCATGAGGGTTATTATACCCTGCTGGTACCTCGTAACTGGTTAGGACAGCTTCATGGGTTATTTATACCTTACTGGTACCTCTTAACTGGTAGCACAGCTCATGAGGTTTATTATACCTGCTGGTACCTCTTACACTGGTTAGGACGCTCCTGAGTGTTATTATACCTGCTGGTACCTCTTAACTGGTTAGGACAGTCTCATGAGGTTATTATACCTGCTGGTACCTCTTAACTGTTTAGGAACAGCTCATGAGGTTATTATCCAATCACTGGCTTGTACCTCTTAACTGGTAGTACAGCTGATGAGGCTATTATCCAGATACCTGCCTTGTACCTCTTACTGTTAGGACAGCTCATGGAGTTTTTATTAATCCAGATACCTGCTGGTACCTTTAATGTTAGGACAGCTGATAGGCTTTATCCAGATACCTGCTGGTACCTCTTAACTGGTTAGGACAGCATATGAGTATATTATCCCAGATACCTGCTGGTACCTCTTAAACTGTTAGGACAGCTCATGATCTGTCTAACCAGTTAAGAGGTACCAGCAAGGTATAATAACCTCATGCACTGTCCTAAACCAGTTAAGGTCTCCAGCAGGTATGGATATATCCGCATATGCTTGTCCTAACCAGTATTAGAGTACCAGCAGTATTCTTAATAGCCCTCAGCTGTCCTCCCAACCAGGTTAAGAAGGTACCAGCAGTATCTGGATAATACCTCATGAGCTGTCCTAACCAGGTACTAGAGAGGTACCAGCGTAGGTATAATTAGTCCCATCAGCTGTCCTAACCAGTTAAGAGTACAGCAGCGTATGATATAACCTCATGGTTCTCCTAACCAGTAAGAAGTAACCAGCAGGTATAATAACCTCATTAGCTGTCCTAAACCATTAAGAGGTACCAGCAGGTATAATCCTCATGAGGCTGTCCTAACCAAGTAAGAGGTACCAGCAGGTATAGGATAATCCTCATGACTGTCCCTAACCATTTAAGAGGTACCAGCAGGTATATACTCATGAAGCTGTCCTAACCAGTTAAGAGGTACAGCAGGTATAATCTCTCATGAGCTTCCTAACCAGTTAAGAGGTACCAGCAGGTATGGAATATCCGATGATGCTGTCCTAGCACCAGTTAAGAGACAGTAATCCTAGATGTCTAACAGTTTAAGAGACAACAGGTATCTGGATAAAGCCTCATCAGCTGTCTAACGCAGTTAAGAGGTACACAGGTAATGTCTAATATCCACATGAGGCTGTCCGTAACCAGTTAAGAGGTACCAGCAGGTCTGATTAATAACCTCATGAGCTGCTAACCGTTAAGGAGTACCAGAGTGTATAATAACCTCATGACGTGTCCTAACCAGTTAGAGGTACCGCAGGTATAATAACCTCATGAGCTGTCTAGCCAGTTACAGAGGCTACCAGCAGGTATAATCACCTCATGAGCTCGTCCAACCAGTTAAGAGTACCAGCAGGTAAATAACCTCATGAGCTGTCCTAACAGTTAGAGGTACCCGCAGGTATCGATATACCTCATGAGCTGTCTCACAGTTAAGAGGTACAGCAGGTATACGATAACCTACATAGCTGTCTAACTGCTTAAAGGTACAGCAGGTATAACCTCATGAGCTGTCTAACCGTTAAGAGGTACAGCAGGTATCAAATAAACCTCATAAGACTGTTCCTAACCAGTTACGAGGTACCAGCAGGTATAATATCCTCAGAGCTGTCTAACCAGTTTTAGAGGTACCCGCAGTTGGAACTAATAACCTCATGAGCCTGTCCTAACCAGTTCAGAGGTACCAGCAGGTATAATATCTCATGAAGCTTGTCCTAACCATTTAAGAGGTACCAGCAGGTATAATAACCTCATGAAGCTGATTCGCTAAACCAGTTAGAGTAACCATCAGGTATAAAGCCTCATGAGCTGTCCTAACAGTTAAGAGGTATCCAGCAGGTATATACCTGAGCAATATTAAGGACAATAACCTCATCTACTACCGTGAGCCGCGTAGATAACTACATCAGCTTCTACATAAGAGGTACCAGCAGGTATAATAACCTATGAGCTTAGCTTGAGTCCGGCGTTGATAACCTCAACCAACAGTTAAGAGGTACCACAGTATTTTCGGTTCCAAAGTCGAGGTGCGCAGGTATATACCTGACGTAACCGTAGTCATATAATGCTCAGCTGTCCACAAGAGGTACCCACGGTCTGGATAAAACTAGTAAGGGTAAGCAAGTAACTCATGGCGTAACCTAAGAGTCCACACTATACTCATGATGCAGGTAGCGTCGGAATACTAACTCCTAACAGTGTAGAAGGGTACCAGCAGGTTAATACCTTCATCAGCTGTCTACAGTTAAGAGTACCAGCAGTATCTGGAGTTAATACCTCATGAGCTGGTCTAACCAGTTTAAGAGGTACCAGCAGGTATAATAACCTCATGAGCTTCCTAACCAGGTAAGGGTAACCAGCATGTATAATAAACCTCATGAGCTGTCCTAACAGTTAAGAGGTACCAGCAGGTGTCTGGATATACCTATCAGCTGTCTAACCAGTTAAGAGGTAACCGCAGTATCGGATACTAACCTCATGAAGCTGTCCTAACCAGTTAAGAGGTACCAGCAGGTTAATAACCTCATCGCCTGTCCTAACCAGTTAAAGGTACCAGCAGGTATCTGATAATAACCTCATGAGCTGTCCTAACCAGTTAAGTAGGTACCAAGCAGGTGTCTGGATATAACCTCATGAGCTGTCCTAACCACTTAAGAGGTCCAGCAGGTATATACACCTCATCACTGTCCTACACCATTTTAAGAGTACCCCAGGTATCTGGATATTACCTCATGAGCTGTCCTAACCAGTTAGAGTAACCAGCAGGTATAATAACTCATGAGTGTCCTACCTAGTTAAGAGGTACCCGCAGTATCTGGATAATAACGCTCATGAGCTTCCTACACAGTTAAGGGTACCAGCAGGTATAATATCCCATGAGCTGTCCTAACCAGTTAAGAGGTACCACAGGTATCTGATAATAACCTCATAGACTGTCCTAACCAGTTTAAGTAGGTACCAGCCGTATATAACCTCATGAGCTGTCCTAACCAGTTACGAGGTACAAAGCCAGGTATATACCTCATGACTGTCCTAACCAGTTAAGAGGTACCAGCAGGTATATAACCTCATGAGCTGTCCTAACCGTTTAGAGTACCACAGTATCTGGATAATAACCTCATCAGCTGTCCTAACCAGTTAAGAGATACCAGCAGGTATTATAACCCATGAGTTGTCCTAACCAGTTAAGAGGTACCAGCAGGTATAATAGCCTCATCAACTGTCCTAACCAGTTAAGAGGTACCACCGGTATAATATCCTCATGAGCTGTCCTAACCAGTTAAGAGGTACCAGCAGTATCTGGATACTATCCTCATCAGCTGTCCTAACCAGTTAGGAGTACCAGCGGTTATAATAGCTCTATGAGCTGTCCTAACCAGTTAAGAGGTACCAGCAGGTATAATATTCCTCATGAGCTGTCCTAACAGTTTAGAGGTACCAGCAGGTTATAATATCCTCATGATTGTCCTAACAGTTAAGAGGTACCAGCAGGTATAAACCTCATGATTGTGCCTAACCAGTAAGAGGTACCAGCAGTGTCTGGATATAGCCTCATCAGCTGTACTAACCGTTAAGAGGTACCGACAGGTTAATAACTCTGAGCTGTCTAACCAGTTAAGTGGTACCAGCAGGTATAATAACCTCATGAGCTGTCCTAACCAGTTAAAAGGTACCAGCAGGTATAATAACCAATGAGCTTCCTAACCAGTTAAGGGTACCAGCAGGTATAAATAACTCAGAAAGCCTGTCCTAACCAGTTAAGACGCGGTACCAGCAGGTATAATAACCTCATGAGCTGTCCTAACCAGTTAAGAGGTACCAGCAGGTTAATAACCTCATGAGCTGTCCTAACCAGTTAAGAGGTACCAGCAGTCTTCTGGATAATATCCTCATGAGCTTTGTCCTATAACAGTAAGAGTATTACAGAGGTGTAATGGTCTACGGTATATATAGCAATAAACAGTAAACTAAGCGGGTGGTATCCAGTGGTTACGAGCGTACGCGAGCAATTAAGGATATTATCTTATAGATAACTATGGCGTTGTTGGGGTACTACGGTATCGGAGCTGATAGCCCAAGGCTGTCCTAAAGGTGTAGGTGTAGCACGGATAGTATATCCTCTGGGATCAAAAGTGGTCAGGGTAATCCATTACATCATAGCCACACTGTATACAGTTGACAGTATAATAAGCCTCATGAGCTGTCCTCCATGTTAAGGAGGTTCCGCAGGTATAAATACTATTATGATGAACTAAGTTAAGAGGGTCCAGGTATCTGAATAACCTCATGAGCTATCCTAACCGTTAAGAGGTACAGCAGGTATCTGGATAATAACCTCATAGCTGTCCAACCAGTTGAGGTACCAGCAGTATCTATAATAAGCCTCATGAGCTTTCCTAACCATTTAGATTCCACAGTATTTATAATAACCTCATGAAGCTGTCCTAACCTAGTTAAGATACCACAGGTTATAATACCTATGAGCTGTCCTAACCATTAAATTACCAGCATGTCTTATAAACCTCATCAGCTTTCCTAACCAGTTTAACTTACCACATTATATACCTCATATCTGTCCTAACCAGTTAAAGGTACCAGCATTATAATACCTCATCACTGTCCTAACCAGTTAAAGTACCACATTTATAATAACCTCATCTCTGTCCTAAACCATTTAAGATTACCAGCAGTTATAAACCTCATCATCTTCCTAACTTTAAAGATTTACCACAATTATAATAACCTCATGAGCTTCGCTAACCATTGTTAGAGGTACCACAGTTAAATAACTCATCACTGTCCTAACCAGTTAAGAGTACCACAGTATCTGATATAGCCTCTAGCGCTTCCTAACCAAGTTAAATTACACAGTCATTATAATAACCTCATCAGCTGTCCTAACCAGTTAAGAGGTACCACAGGTATTGGAATATAGCCTCATGAGCTGTCCTAACCAGTTACGAGGTACCAGCCGGTATAATACCTCATCAGTGTCCTAACCAGTTATAGAGGTACCAGCAGGTATATAATAGCCTCATGAGCTGTCCGTAACCAGTTAAGATGTACCAGCAGGTATAATAACCTCCATCAGCTGTCCTACAGTTAAGAGGGTACCAGCAGGTATTGATATACCTCTGAGCTGTCCTAACCAGTTAAGAGGTACCAGCAGGTATCTAATAGCCTCATGAGCTTCCTACCAGTTAAGAGGTACCAGAGTATTACCTTCTGAGCTGTCCTAACCAGTAAGAGGTACATCAGGTATAATAACCTCATGAGCTGTCCTAACCAGTTAAGAGGTACCAGCAGGTATAATAACCTCATAGCTGTCCTAACCATTGGTAAGAGGTACCAGCAGGTAATAACCTCATCAGTCTGTCCTAACAGTTAAGAGGTACCAGCAGGTATAAATAACCTCATCAGCTGTCCTAACCGTTAAGAGGTACCAGCAGGTATCTGGTATAACTAGCCTCATGAGCTTCCTAACCAGCTAAGAGGTACAGCAGGTATATATAGCCTCAGAGCTGTCCTAACCAGTTTTAAGAGGTACCATCAGGTAATAATACCTCATGAGCTGTCCTAACCAGTTAAGAGGTACCAGCAGGTATAATAACCTCATGAGCTGTCCTAACCAGTTAAGAGGTACCAGCAGGTATAATAACCTCAGCTGTCCTAACCAGTTAAGAGGTACCACAGGTATAATAACCTCATCAGCTGTCCTAACCAGTTAAGAGGAACCAGCAGGTATCTGGATAATACCTCATGAGCTGTCTAACCAGTTAGAGGTACCAGTCAGGTATAATAACCTCATCAGCTTGTCCTAACCAGTTAAGGACCAGCAGGTATCTGGTAATAACCTCATCAGCTGTCCTAACCAGTTAAGAGGTACCAGCAGGTATAATAACCATCATGAGCTGTCCAACCAGTTAAGAGGTACCAGCAGGTTATAATACCTCATGAGCTGTCCTAACCATTAAGAGGTACCAGCAGGTATAATACCTCATCAGCTGTCCTAACCAGTTAAGAGGTACCAGCAGGATAATAACCTCATCAGCTGTCCTAACAGTTAAGAGGTACCAGCAGGTATAATAACCTCATCAGATGTCCTAACCAGTTAAGAGGTACCAGCGGTATAATAACCTCATGAGACTGACTACCAGTTAAGAGGTACCAGCAGGTATAATAACCTCATGAGCTGTCCTAACCAGTTAAGAGGTACCAGCAGGTATAATAACCTCATGAGCTGTCCTAACCAGTTTAAGAGGTACCACAGGTGTCTGGATAATAACCTCATGAGCTGTCCTAACCAGTTAAGAGGTACCGCAGGTATATAACTCATTCAGCTGTCCTAACCAGTTAAGAGGTACCAGCAGGTATCTGGATAATAACCTCATGAGCTGTCCTAACCAGTTAAGAGTACCAGCAGGTATAATAACCTCATGAGCTGTCCTAACCAGTTAAGAGGTACCCGCAGGTATGGATAATAACCTCATGAGCGTGTCCTAACCAGTTAAGAGGTACCAGCAGGTATAATATCCTCATGAGCTGTCCTAACCAGTTAAGACAGTACCAGTCAGGTATCTGGAAAATAACCTCATGAGCTGTCCTAACCAGTTAAGAGGTACCAGCAGGTATAATAACCTCATGAGCTGTCCTAACCAGTTAAGAGGTACCAGCAGGTATAATAACCTCATGAGCTGTCCTAACCAGTTAAGAGGAACAGCAGGTATAATAACCTCATGGCTGTCCTAACCAGTTAAGAGGTACCAGCAGGTATAATAACCTCATCAGCTGTCCTAACCAGTTAAGAGGTACCAGCAGGTTTAATAACCTCATGAGCTGCCTAACCAGTTAAGAGTTACCAGCAGGTATATACCTCATGAGCTGTCCTAACCAGTTAAGAGGTACCAGCAGGTATCTGGATAATAACCTCATGAGCTGTCCTAACCAGTTAAGAGGTACCAGCAGGTATAATAGCCTCATGAGCTGTCCTAACCAGTTAAAGAGGTTACAGCCGGTATAATATCCTCATGAGCTGTCCTAACCAGTTTAAGAGGTACCAGCAGGTATAATACCTCATGAGTTGTCCTAACCAGTTAAGAGGTACAGCAGTATAATAACCTCATGATTGTCCTAACCAGTTAAGAGGTACAGCAGGTATCTGGATAATAGCCTCATCAGCTGTACTAACCAGTTAGAGGTACCAGCAGGTATCTGGATAATAACCTCATGAGCTGTCCTAACCAGTTAAGAGGTACCACAGGTATAATAACCTCATGAGCTGGTCCTAACCAGTTAAGAGGTACAGCAGGTATAATAACCTCATGAGCTGTCCTAACCAGTTAAGAGGTACCAGCAGGTATAATAACCTCATGAGCTGTCTAACCAGTTAAGAGGTACCAGCAGGTATAATAACCTCATGAAGCTGTCCTAACCAGTTAAGAGGTACCAGCAGGTATAATACTCATGAGCTGTCCTAACCAGTTAAGAGGTACCAGCAGGTATAATAACCTCATGAGCTGTCCTAACCAGTTAAGAGGTACCAGCAGGTATCTGGATAATATCCTCATGAGCTGTCCTAACCGTTAAGAGGTACCAGCAGGTATTGGATAATAGCCTCATCAGCTTCTAACAGTTAAGAGGTACCAGCAGGTTATAATATCCTCATGAGCTGTCCTAACCAGTTAAGAGGTACACAGCAGGTTCTGATAATAACCTCCAGCTGTCCTAACCAGTTAAGAGGTACCAGCAGGTATATAGCCTCATCAGCTTGTCCTAACCAGTTAAGAGGTACCAGCAGGTATAATAAACCTCATGAGCTGTCCTAACCAGTTAAGAGGTACCAGCAGGTATAATAAACCTCATGAGCTGTCCTAACCAGTTAGAGGTCAGCAGGTATAATATCCTCATGAGCTGTCCTAACCAGTTAAGAGGTACAGCAGGTATAAGAACCTCATGAGCTGTCCTAACCAGTTAAGAGGTACCAGCAGGTATAATAACCTCATGAGCTGTCCTAACTAGTTAAAAGGTACCAGCAGGTATAATAACCTCATGAGCTGTACTAACCAGTTAAGAGGTACCAGCAGTATAATAACCTCATCAGCTGTCCTAACCAGTTAAGAGGTACCAGCAGGTATAATAACCTCATGAGCTGTCCTAACCAGTTAAGAGGTAAAGCAGGTATCTGGATAATAACCTCATGAGCTGTCCTAACCAGTTAAGAGGTACCAGCAGTATAATATCGCTAGCTGTCCTAACCAGTTTAAGAGGTGCACAGCAGGTATATAACCTCATGAGCTGTCCTAACCAGTTAAGAGGTACCAGCGGTATAATAGCCTCATGAGCTGTCCTAACCAGTTAAGAGGTACCAGCAGGTATCTGGATATAACCTCATCAGCTGTCCTAACCAGTTAAGAGGTACCAGCAGGTATAATAACCTCATGAGCTGTCAAACCGTTAAGAGGTACCACAGGTATCTGGATAAGAACCTCATGAGCTGTCAGAGGTACCGCAGGTATCTGGATAATAACCTCATGAGCTGTCCTAACCAGTTAAGAGGTACCAGCAGGTATAATAACCTCATAGCTGGCCTAACCAGTTAAGAGGTACCAGCAGGTATCTGGATAATAACCTCATGAGCTGTCCTAACCAGTTAAGAGGTACCAGCAGGTATAATAACCTCGTGAGCTGTCCTAACCAGTTAAGAGGTCACAGCAGGTATAATAACCTCATGAGCTGTCCTAACCAGTTGAGGTACCAGCAGGTGTCTGGATAATAACCTCATTAGCTGTCCTAACCAGTTAAGAGGTACCAGCGGTATCTGGATACTAACCTCATGAGCTGTCCTAACCAGTTTAAGAGGTACCAGCAGGTATAATAACCTCATCAGCTGTCCTAACCAGTTAAGAGGTACCAGCAGGTATCTGGATAATAACCTCATCAGCTGTCCTAACCAGTTAAGAGGTACCAGCAGGTATAATAACCTCATGAGCTGTCCTAACCAGTTAAGAGGTACCAGCAGGTATAATAGCCTCATGAGCTTTGTCCTAAACCAGTTAAGAGGTACAGCAGGTGTCTGGATAATAACCTCATGAGCTGTCCTAACCAGTTAAGAGGTACCAGCAGGTATAATAACCTCATCAGCTGTCCTAACCAGTTAAGAGGTACCAGCAGGTATCTGGATATTAACCTCATGAGGTCTGTCCTAACCAGTTAAGAGGTACCAGCGGTATAATAACCTCATGAGCTGTCCTAACCAGTTAAGAGGTACCCGCAGGTATTGATAATAACCTCATGAGCTGTCCTAACCAGTTAAGAGGTACCAGCAGGTATATATATCCTCATGAGCTGTCCTAACCAGTTAAGAGGTACCAGCAGGTATGCTGGATAATAACCTCATGAGCTGTCCTACCATTAAGAGGTACCCGCAGGTATCTGGATAATAACCTCATGAGCTGTCTCACCAGTTAAGAGGTACCAGCAGGTATAATAACCTCATGAGCTGTCCTAACCAGTTAAGAGGTACCAGCAGGTATATAACCTCATGAGCTGTCCTAACCAGTTAAGAGGTACCAGCAGGTATAATAACCTCATGAGCTGTCTACCAGTTAAGGTACCAGCAGGTAAATAACCTCATCAGCTGTCCTAACACGTAATAAGAGTTACCACGCATTTAATAACCTCATGATCTGTCCTAACCAGTTAAAGGTACCAGCAGGTATAATACCTCATGAGCTGTCCTAACCAGTTAAGAGGTACCAGCAGGTATCTGGATAATAACCTCATGAGCTGTCCTAACCAGTTAAGGGTACCAGCAGGTATAATATCCTCATCATGTCATGTTTTGTCTTTGATTATCATGTCTGTCCTGTGCTTCCCTTCGTTTCCTCTGCTGAAGTCTTTAGGGTTCTTTCCTCTTTCTATCCCTCTCTCTCCCCCTCCCTCTCTCCCTCTCTCGCTCTCTCTCTCTATCGTTCCGTTCCTGCTCCCAGCTTCCTCATTCTCCTAACTACCTCATTTACCTTTCACACCTGTCCCCTATTTTGCCCTCTGATTAGAGTCCTAGTTCTCCCTCTGTTTTCCGCTTCTGTCCTTGTCGGATCCTTGTTTGATGTTTGCTGTTCTGTGTCCTTGTTCCGCCCTGTCGTGTTTTTGCCTTCTTCAGATGCTGCGTGTGAGCAGGTGTCTATGTCAGCTACGGCCTGTGCCTTCCGAAGCGACCTGCAGTCTGTGGTCTCGTCTCCAGTCGTTTCCTCTACTGACGAGAGGATTTCAGTTTTCTGTTTTGGATTTACCTAAGATAATATCCAGGAGTATCGTGTTTTGTTAAGACTGGAATAAAGACTCTGTTTCTATTAAGTCGCTTTTGGGTCCTCATTCACCAGCATAACAGAAGGATCGACCAAAAATGGACCCCAGCGACTACGGATTCTCGCAACACTGCCGTCGAGTTCCAGGGAGCATGCTCGGCAGACACAGCAGGAATTGTCTTGCTGCTCGTCATGCCGTTGAGACCCTGGCCGCTCAGGTCTCCGACCTCTCAGGACAGTTTCAGAGTCTTCGTCTCGTGCACCAGCTACTTCTGGTCTTCCGAGTCTCCGGAACCTAGGGTTAATACCCACCATGTTACTCTGGGCAGCCCACTGAGTGTCGCTCCTTTCTACCCAGTGTGATATTGTGTTCTCTCTCCAGCCCAACACATACTCAAGAGAGAGAGCTCGGATCGCTTACGGTCATATCACTCCTTATCGAGGTCGGGCTCGGGAGTGGGGCACAGCTATCTGGGAGGCAAGGGCTGAGTGTTCTAACGATTATCAGAACTTTAAAGAGGAGATGATACGGGTTTTTGATCGTTCAGTTTTGGGAAGGAGGCTTCCAGGGCCCTGGCTTCCCTATGTCAAGGTGATGGATCCATAAGGATTACTCTATAGAGGTTCGCACTCTTGCTGCCTCCAGTGACTGGAACGAGGCCGGCGTGCTCGCTCGTTTTCTGGAGGGACTCCACGCTGAGGTTAAGGATGAGATTCTCTCCCGGGAGGTTCCTTCCAGCGTGGACTCTTTGATTGCACTCGCCATCCGCATAAAGAACGACGGGTAGATCTTCGTCACCGAGCTCGTGGAAGAGAGCTCGCGTTTAACGGTGTTCCCCCTCTCCGCATCTCAACCATCTCCTCCCACCGGCTCAGTGACTGAGCCCATGCAGCTGTGGGAGGTATTCGCATCTCGACTAAGGAGAGGGGAACGGAGAATCCCAAACCGCCTTTGCCTCTATTGCGTTTCTGTGACATTTTGTTATTTCATGTCCAACAGTAAAGCCAGAGCTCATCAGTAAGCGAGGGCTACTGGTGAGCGCTATACTACTCATGTCATCTCCATCAAGATCCTGTAACTACCTTGTTGGGTTCATCTACGATGGTCTGGTTCGGCTGCTTCCTGCAGTGCCTTGATAGACTCTGGGGCTGAGGGTGTTTTATGGACGAAGCATGGGCTCGGAAGCAGACATTCCTCTCAGAAACAGTTAGGGAAGCCACGCCATGTTCGCCTTAGATGGTAGTCTTCTCCCAGTAATGATGTGAGACACTACCTTTAACCCTCACAGTATCTGGTAACCACAGTGAGACCATTTCCTTTTTTGATTTTCGTTCACCTTTTACACCTGTTGTTTTGGGTCATCCCTGGCTAGTATGTCATAATCCTTCTATTAATTGGTCTAGTAATTCTATCCTATCCTGGAACGTTTCTTGTCATTGTGAAGTGTTTAATGTCTGCTATCCCTCCTGTTTCTTCTGTCCCCTCTTCTCAGGAGGAACCTGGTGATTTGACAGGAGTGCCGGAGGAATATCATGATCTACGCACGGTCTTCAGTCGGTCCAGAGCCAACTCCCTTCACTCCTCACCGGTCGTATGATTGTTTGTATTGATCTCCTTCGGGAACCACCCCCCCTCGGGTAAGACTATACTCTCTGTCGGCTCCGAACGTAAGGCTCTCGAGGATTATCTGTCTGTTTCTCTCGACGCCGGTACCGTGGTGCCTTCTTCCTCCCCGCCGCCGGAGCGGGGGTTTTTTTTTGTTAAGAAGAAGGACGGTACTCTGCGCCCCCTGTGGATTATCGAGGGCTGAATGACATAACGGTAAGAATCGTTATCCGCTTCCCCTTATGTCGTCAGCCTTCGAGATTCTGCAGGGAGCCAGGTTCTTTCTAAGTTGGATCTTCGTAACGCTTACCATCTCGTGCGCATCAGAGAGGGGGACGAGTGGAAAACGGCGTTTAACACTCCGTTAGGGCATTTTGAATACCGGGTTCTGCCGTTCGGTCTCGCTAATGCTCCAGCGTGTCTTTCAGGCATTAGTTAATGATGTACTGAGAGACATGCTGAACATCTTTGTTTTCGTTTACCTTGACGATATCCTGATTTTTTCACCGTCACTCGAGATTCATGTTCAGCACGTTCGACGTTACTCTAGCGCCTTTTAGAGAATTGTCTCTACGTGAAGGCTGAGAAGTTCCCTTTATGTCTCCTCTGTCACATTTCTCGGTCTGTTATTTCCGTCGAAGGCATTCAGAGGATCCCGCCTAAGGTCCAGGCTGTCAGCGATTGGCCGCTTCCTAAGTCAGTGTCGAGTTGCAGCGCTTTCTCGGTTTCGCTAATTTCTATCGGCGTTTCATCGTAATTTCGGTCAAGTGGCTGCTCCTCTCACAGCTCTGACTTCTGTCAAGACGTGCTTTAAGTGGTCCGGTTCCGCCCGGGAGCTTTTGAATCTCCTCAAGAAGCGTTTTACATCCGCTCCTATCCTTGTTACTCCTGACGTCTCTAAACAATTTATTGTCGAGGTTGACGCTTCAGAGGTGGGCGTGGGAGCCATTCTGTCCCAGCGCTTCCATTCTGACGATAAGGTCCATCCTTGCGCTTATTTTTCTCATCGCCTGTCGCCATCGGAACGCAACTATGATGTGGGTAACCGCGAACTGCTCGCCATCCGCTTAGCCCTAGGCGAATGCGACAGTGGTTGGAGGAGCGCCGTCCCTTTTGTCGTTTGGACTGACCATAAGAACCTTGAGTACATCCGTTCTGCAAACGACTTAATGCACGTCAAGCTCGTGGGCGTTGTTTTTCGCTCGTTTCGAGTTCGTGATTTCTTATCGCCCGGGAAATAAGAACACCAAGCCTGATGCCTTATCCCGTCTCTTTGGTTCTTCTGTGGCTTCTACCGACCCCGAGGGGATTCTCCCTGAGGGGCGTGTTGTGGGTGACTGTCTGGGGAATTGAGAGACAGGTAAAGCAAGCACTCACTCACACTGCGTCGCCGCGCGCTTGTCCTAGTAACCTTTGTTCGTTCCTGTCTCTACCGTCTGGCTGTTCTTCAGTGGGCTCACTCTGCCAAGTTAGCTGGCCACCCCGGCGTTCGGGGTACGCTTGCTTCTATTCGCCAGCGGTTTTGGTGGCCTACTCAGGAGCGTGACACGCGCCTTTCGTGGCGCTTGTCGGACTGCGCGCAGACTAAGTCAGGTAACTCTCCTCCTGCCGTTCGTCTCAGACCGCTTCCCATTCCTTCTCGGCCATGGTCTCACATCGCCTTAGACTTTATTACCGGTCTGCCTTAGTCTGCGGGGAAGACTGTGATTCTTACGGTTGTCGATAGGTTCTCTAAGGCGGCACATTTCATTCCCCTCGCTAAGCTTCTTCCGCTAAGGAGACGGCACAAATCATCATTGAGAATGTGTTCAGAATTCATGGCCTCCCGTTAGACGCCGTTTCAGGACAGAGGCCCGCAATTCACGTCACAGTTTTGGAGGGAGTTCTGTCGTTTGATTGGTGCTTCCGTCAGTCTCCTTCCGGGTTTTCTCCCCAGTCTAACGGTCAAGCAGAAAGGGCCAATCAGCTCGATTGGTCGCATATTACGCAGCCTTTCTTTTCGAAACCCTGCGTCTTGGGCAGAACAGCTCCCCTGGGCAGAATACGCTCACAACTCGCTTCCTTCGTCTGCTACCGGGCTATCTCCGTTTCAGAGTAGTCTTGGTACCAGCCTCCTCTGTTCTCGTCCCAGCTCGCCGAGTCCAGCGTTCCCTTCCGCTCAGGCTTTGTCCAACGTTGTGAGGCGCACTGGAGGAGGGTAGGTCTGCACTTGGCCGTTACAGGGCGCAGACTGTGAGAGCCGCCACTAAACGTAGGATTAAGAGTCCTAGGTATTGTCGCGGTTCAGAGAGTGTGGCTTTCCACTCGTAACCTTCCCTTACGACAGCTTCTCGCAAGTTGACTGCGCGGTTCATTGGTCCGTTCCGTGTCTCTCAGGTCGTCAATCCTGTCGCTGTGCGACTGCTTCTTCCGCGACATCTTCGTCGCGTCCAAACTGTCTTCCATGTCTCCTGTGTCAAGCTTTCTTCGCGCCCCCGTTCGTCTTCCTCCCCCCCCCCCCCTCCTTGTCGAGGGCGCACTATTTACAAGGTACGGAAGATCAGGACATGCGTTCTCGGGGACGTGGTCACCAGTACTTAGTGGATTGGGAGGGTTACGGTCCTGAGGAGAGGAGTTGGGTTCCATCTCGGGACGTGCTGGACCGTTCGTTGATTGAATGATTCTACCTTGCGCCAGGGTTCCTCCTCGAGTGCGCCAGGAGGCGCTCGGTGAGTGGGGGGGTACTGTCATGTTTTGTCTTTGATTATCATGTCTTGTCCCTGTGCTCCCTTCTATTCGTTTCCCTCTGCTGGTCTTATTAGGTTCTTTTCCTCTTTCTATCCCTCTCTCTCCCCCTCCCTCTCTCCCTCTCTCGCTCTCTCTCTCTATCGTTCCGTTCCTGCTCCAGCTGTTCCTCATTCTCCTAACTACCTCATTTACTCTTTCACACCTGTCCCCTATTTGCCCTCTGATTAGAGTCCCTATTTCTCCCTTTGTTTTCCGCTCTGTCCTTGTCGGATCCTGTTTGATGTTTGCTGTCTGTGTCCTTGTTCCGCCTGTCGTGTTTTTGCCTTCTTCAGATGCTGCGTGTGAGCAGGTGTCTATGTCAGCTACGGCCTGTGCCTTCCCGAAGCGACCTGCAGTCTGTGGTCGCGTCTCCAGTCGTTCCTCTCTACTGACGAGAGGATTTCAGTTTTCCTGTTTTGGATTTACTAAGATATATATCCAGGAGTATCGGTTTGTTAAGACTGGAAATAAAGACTCTGTTTCTATTAAGTCGCTTTTGGGTCCTCATCACCAGCATAGCACATCAGCTGTCCTAACCAGTTAGAGATACCAGCAGGTATAATAACCTCATGAGTTGTCCTAACCGTTAAGAGGTACCAGCAGGTATAATAGCCTCATCAGCTGTCCTAACCAGTTAAGAGGTACCACAGGTATAATATCCTCATGAGCTGTCCTAACAGTTAAGAGGTACCAGCAGGTATCTGAAATAATATCCTCATCACTGTCCTAACAGTTAAGAGGTACCAAGCAGGTAAATAGCCTCATGAGCTGTCCTAACCAGTTAAGAGGTACAGCAGTATAATATCCTCATGAGCTGTCCTACCAGTTAAGAGGTACAGCAGGTATATACTCATGAGTTGTCCTAACCAGTTAAAGGTACCAGCAGGTATATATAACCCTCATGAGTTGTCCTAACCAGTTAAGAGGTACCAGCAGGTATCTGGATAATAGCCTCATCAGCTGTACTAACCAGTTAAGAGGTACCAGCAGGTATCTGGATAATAACCTCATGAGCTGTCCTAACCAGTTAAGAGGTACAGCAGGTATAATAACCTCATGAGCTGTCCTAACAGTTAAGAGTACCAGAGGTATAATAACCTCATGAGCTGTCCTAACCAGTTAAGGAGGTACCAGCAGGTATAATAAACCTCAATGAGCTGTCCTAACCAGTTAAGGGTACCAGCAGGTATAATAAGCTCATGAGCTGTCCTAACCAGTTAAGAGGTACCAGCAGGTATAATAAGCTCATGAGCTGTCCTAACAGTTAAGAGGTACCAGCAGGTATAATAACCTCATGAGCTGTCCTAACCAGTTAAGAGGTACCAGCAGGTATAATATCCTCATGAGCTGTCCTAACAGTTAAGAGGTACCAGCAGGTATCTGGATAATAGCCTCTCAGCTGTCTAACCAGTTAAGAGGTACCAGCAGGTATCTGGTATATACCTCATGAGCTGTCCTAACCAGTTAAGAGGTACCAGCAGGTATCTGTAATAACCTCATGAGCTGTCCTAACCAGTTAAGAGGTACCACAGGTATCTGGAAATAGCCTCATGAGCTTTCCTAACAGTTAAGAGCGACCAGCAGGTATAATATCCTCATAGCTGTCTAACCAGTTAAGAGGTACCAGCAGGTATCTGGATAATAGCCTCATGAGCTGTCCTAACCAGTTAAGAGGTACCAGCAGGTATAATAAGCTCATGAGCTGTCCTAACAGTTAAGAGGTACCAGCAGGTATCTGGATAATAGCCTCATGAGCTGTCCTAACCAGTTAAGAGGTACCAGCGTATACTGGAATATAACCTCATGAGCTTGTCCTAACCTTAAGAGGTACAGCAGGTATTGGATAATAAGCTCATGATGTCCTAACCAGTTAAGAGGTACCAGCAGGTGTCTGATAATAACCTCATGAGCTGTCCTAACAGTTAAGAGGTACCAGCAGGTATTGATATAACCTCATGAGCTGTCCTAACCAGTTAAGAGGTACAAGCAGTATAATAACCTCATGAGCTGTCCTAACCAGTTAAGAGGTACCAGCAGGTGTCTCGGATAATAACCTCATCAGCTGTCCTAACCAGTTAAGAGGTAACCAGCAGGTATAATAACCTCATGAGCTGTCCCTAACCAGTTAGAGGTACCAGCAGGTATAAATAACCTCATCAGCTGTCACCTAACCAGTTAAGAGGTACCAGCAGGTATAATAACCTCATGAGCTGTCCTAACCAGTTAAGAGGTACCGCAGGTATATAACCTCATCAGCTGTCCTAACCAGTTAAGAGGTACCAGCAGGTATAATAGCCTCATGAGCTGTCCTAACCAGTTAAGAGGTACCAGCAGTATAATACCTCATCAGCTGTCCTAACCAGTTAAGAGTACCAAGCAGGTATCTGGATAATAGCCTCATGAGTCTGTCCCTAACCATTAAGAAGGTACCAGCAGGGTATAATAACCTCATAGTTCTGTCTAACCAGTTAAGAGGTACAGCAGGTATCTGGATAATAGCCTCATGAGCTGTCCTAACCAGTTAAGAGTACAGCAGGTATAATACCTCATCAGCTGTCCTAACCAGTTTAAGAGGTACCAGCAGGTATCTGGATAATAGCCTCATGAGCTGTCCTAACCAGTTAAGGGTACCAGCAGGTATAATAACCTCATCAGCTGTCTACCAGTTAGAGGTACCAGCGGTATCTGATAATAGGACTGTTGAATTGATACAAAACTAGCCTTTTGAGACCTCCACCTCTCCCACAAAAAACTGAAACATTTCCTGAAGTGAGCATCACTCAATAAAGTTATATTAAAATGCCAATATGCACTTTTGGGTTTTACATCATTAATGAACACCACCTCTGTTATTAAACAATGATCCGAAAATCCCACTGGGGTTATCACACTTGATTTACAAACCTGAGATTGATGCTCAAAACAATAAAACCTATCTAACCTGGCCATAGAGATGGTGTTCTCTCTCACATGCGCCCAGGTGTACTGCCTTGTGCCTCCATTTTGACTCCGCCAAATATCACACAATTCATGTGTTACAATGAGGCGTTTTAAAAAAGTCCTTGAGGCTATATGAGGTTCTTGGTGATTTCTATCTAAATCGCTGACTGTGCAGTTGAAATCCCCAGCAATAAATAAATAATCCTCTTTATTACATTTCTCAACTGTATTTGATAATGTCTCTAAAAAACATACCCTCTCAACTGTCACCACTGGGGCATATACATTTATCAGACACATAGTGATGTTTTCATACCTTGCTCTGACTTTTAATAACCTCCCCTCAACTATCTCCTCAACCTCATAAGACAAAGGCAAAAACCCTTTTGAGAACAAAATAGCCACACCCCCACTTTTTGAGTTTTTATGACTACACACCACTGTCCCCCCCCACTCTTGTTGCCACATAACTTCATTTTCCAAATTACTATGCGTTTCTTGTAGAAAAATTATGTCACTTCCCTTTCCCCTAATTAACTCATACACCATGGCTCTTTTTTTACCATCTCTTCCCCCATTTACGTTTAAAGAAGAAATCTTAAAACTACTCATGGATGAAAAAAATATACAGAAGATGATACAGCCACCCCATCTCTTTACAGAGTTAAAACTGCAACTAAACTCTTTCATTTTCTTTCGAATTTACATCACTTATCACTCTCGTGACCACTTTCTTGAGTCTAGCAATTTCAGGGCTTTTCAACCCTCCTCCTGTAATTTTTGACATCAGAAACTTTGCTGATTCAATAAACAATTCACTTTCAGGGAAAAAATCAGTTACATTGTAATCCTGCATATATTTCTTCCCTTTTGTCACCTTCAGAAATTGACGTATCCTCTCAATTCCATATCTCCCTTCCACCCCATTTGTCTCGCTATACTGTTGTGACGCGTCAGATGACTCACTCTCGCTATCCTCCCCAGAAGAAAAATCCTCCATCTCTACCACTTGTTCATCTTCAACTGATTTATCACTCTACTTTTCTCTTAGAACTAGACCCTTCACCCCCCCTTACATTCTTCCTTTTACTCCTCGGTATTTTGAAAACATCTGCTTCTTTTTCCATTATTTCGACCTCCTCTTGCCCTCCAATTTCATTCTCCAGCACCACCTCAGCGACGGCAATCGCAATCTCACCACCTGTTTCCCCTCCCTCTTTTTTCTGATCTACCACAATTTCCACCTTATCCACAATGCCTTCTTCTCCTACTTTTCCAACCACATCTGCCCACCTTCTCCCTTCCCCTGCACCCTTAGCATTTTCATCCCTTCGCAGTGGTGCGTTATTTGCACCAGCACTATAACTACTACCGGTCTCAGCGCGCTCATTCTCGGGACAACTGCGCACCAAATGCCCCTCTCTTCCACAGCCAAAGCATTTCATTGATTCAGTAGAAGCGTAGAAGACATAATCAAATCCATCAATCTTAAAACTGAACGCTAAATTCAGTTCATCTACGTCCTTTTTTAAGATCATATGCACTTGTCTCCTATGAGACACGACATGTTTCAGCAACGGAGATTTGCATCCAAAAAGAACCTTCTTTATTGTAGATACGATTTGACCATGACGCGCTAACTCTCGCTCCAGCACTTCATCTCTAACAAAAGGTGGCACGTTAGAAAGTATCACTTTTTTCGCCGGATTCATAAGCGGAAATACCTGCGTCTGTGTCTCCCGCAACACCACACCCGTCTCGACTATTTTATTCACCTTTTCAATAGAATCTAAGAATATCACTACAGCGCTATTCATCCTTGAGGCTGATTTGATGCTATCATACCCAATGATAGCACCAACCGCAAGACTACATTCTTCTACTGAACAGCCGGCCGAGGCTGGAATCTTCACTCCATGCCTTCGACTAAGTTTTTCATACTCCAAACCTCCACGAGTGGCCATTTCAACCCGCCCCACCCGCTGGTTGTGCCCTCGCGACAAAAAAAAAACAACCTCAAACTATCCCACCACCCCTATACTTTCTTAGTAATATTTAGAAAAAATACCCTTAAACCAACTAAACTAATCAATATATATATATTTACATACCAAAACCCAATAGAGTGAAAAGAAATCCAGTCGCTCTCACAATCACTCCTGCTTGACGACTCACTCCCAGCATGCACTCCGAAGAGAGAGAGAGAGAGAGAGAGAGAAGAGAGTGAGAGAGAGAGAGAGAGAGAGAGACAGAGAGAGAGAGAGAAAGAGAGAGAGAGAGAGACAGAGAGAGACAGAGAGAGAGAGAGAGAGAGAGAGAGAGAGAGAGAGAGAGAGAGAGAGAGAGAGAGAGAGAGAGAGAGAGAGAGAGAGAGAGACAGAGAGACAGAGAGACAGAGGGGATAGCAGATCGATAGTTGGTGTTATTAGCGGCTGTGCGCTTTTTAATATTGAGGAATATTTCTCTGGTCAAATGAACAGCAACATGATTTAAAAAAATTAATGTTTACCTTTATTTTATCAGGTAAGTTGACTGAGAACACGTTCTCTCTCATTTACAGCAACAAATAGTTACAGGGGAGAGAGGAGGGGGGATGAATGAGCCAATTGGGAGCTGGGGTACTCCAGACAGAGGTACAGTCAGTTGGTGGTACTCCAGACAGTTGGTGGTACTCCAGACAGAGATACAGTCAGCTGGTGGTACTCCAGACAGAGATACAGTCAGCTGGTGGTACTCCAGACAGTTGGTGGTACTCCAGACAGAGATACAGTCAGCTGGTGGTACTCCAGACAGAGGTACAGTCAGCTGGTGGTACTCCAGACAGAGATACAGTCAGCTGGTGGTACTCCAGACAGTTGGTGGTACTTCAGACAGAGATACAGTCAGCTGGTGGTACTCCAGACAGTTGGTGGTACTCCAGACAGAGGTACAGTCAGTTGGTGGTACTCCAGTCAGTTGGTGGTACTCCAGACAGTTGGTGGTACTCCAGACAGTTGGTGGTACTCCAGACAGTTGGTGGTACTACAGTCAGTTGGTGGTACTCCAGTCAGTTGGTGGTACTCCAGTCAGTTGGTGGTACTCCAGACAGAGATACAGTCAGTTGGTGGTACTCCAGACAGAGATACAGTCAGTTGGTGGTACTCCAGACAGAGGTACAGTCAGTTGGTGGTACTCCAGACAGAGATACAGTCAGTTGGTGGTACTCCAGACAGAGATACAGTCAGTTGGTGGTACTCCAGTCAGTTGGTGGTACTCCAGACAGAGGTACAGTCAGTTGGTGGTACTCCAGACAGAGATACAGTCAGTTGGTGGTACTCCAGTCAGTTGGTGGTACTCCAGTCAGTTGGTGGTACTCCAGACAGAGATACAGTCAGTTGGTGGTACTCCAGACAGAGATACAGTCAGTTGGTGGTACTCCAGACAGAGATACAGTCAGTTGGTGGTACTCCAGACAGAGATACAGTCAGTTGGTGGTACTCCAGACAGTTGGTGGTACTCCAGACAGAGGTACAGTCAGTTGGTTGTACTCCAGACAGAGGTACAGTCAGTTGGTGGTACTCCAGACAGAGGTACAGTCAGTTGGTGGTACTCCAGACAGAGGTACAGTCAGTTGGTGGTACTCCAGACAGAGGTACAGTCAGTTGGTGGTACTCCAGACAGAGGTACAGTCAGTTGGTGGTACTCCAGTCAGTTGGTGGTACTCCAGACAGAGATACAGTCAGTTGGTGGTACTCCAGACAGAGATACAGTCAGTTGGTGGTACTCCAGACAGAGATACAGTCAGTTGGTGGTACTCCAGACAGAGATACAGTCAGTTGGTGGTACTCCAGACAGAGATACAGTCAGTTGGTGGTACTCCAGACAGAGATACAGTCAGTTGGTGGTACTCCAGACAGAGATACAGTCAGTTGGTGGTACTCCAGACAGAGATACAGTCAGTTGGTGGTACTCCAGACAGAGGTACAGTCAGTTGGTGGTACTCCAGACAGAGGTACAGTCAGTTGGTGGTACTACAGTCAGTTGGTGGTACTCCAGACAGAGATACAGTCAGTTGGTGGTACTCCAGTCAGTTGGTAGTACTACAGTCAGAGATACAGTCAGTTGGTGGTACTACAGTCAGTTGGTGGTACTCCAGACAGAGATACAGTCAGTTGGTGGTACTACAGTCAGTTGGTGGTACTCCAGACAGAGATACAGTCAGTTGGTGGTACTCCAGTAAGTTGGTGGTACTCCAGTCAGAGGTACAGTCAGTTGGTGGTACTCCAGTCAGTTGGTGGTACTCCAGACAGAGATACAGTCAGTTGGTGGTACTCCAGACAGAGATACAGTCAGCTGGTGGTACTCCAGACAGTTGGTGGTACTCCAGACAGAGATACAGTCAGTTGGTGGTACTCCAGACAGAGGTACAGTCAGTTGGTGGTACTCCAGTCAGTTGGTGGTACTCCAGACAGAGATACAGTCAGTTGGTGGTACTCCAGACAGAGATACAGTCAGTTGGTGGTACTCCAGACAGAGGTACAGTCAGTTGGTGGTACTCCAGTCAGTTGGTGGTACTCCAGACAGAGGTACAGTCAGTTGGTGGTACTCCAGACAGAGATACAGTCAGTTGGTGGTACTCCAGACAGAGATACAGACAGTTGGTGGTACTTCAGACAGAGATACAGTCAGCTGGTGGTACTCCAGACAGTTGGTGGTACTCCAGACAGAGATACAGTCAGCTGGTGGTACTCCAGACAGAGATACAGTCAGTTGGTGGTACTCCAGACAGAGATACAGTCAGCTGGTGGTACTCCAGACAGAGGTACAGTCAGTTGGTGGTACTCCAGACAGAGATACAGTCATTTGGTGGTACTCCAGACAGAGGTACAGTCAGTTGGTGGTACTCTAGACAGAGATACAGACAGTTGGTGGTACTCCAGACAGAGGTACAGTCAGTTGGTGGTACTCCAGACAGAGATACAGACAGTTGGTGGTACTCCAGACAGAGGTACAGTCAGTTGGTGGTACTCCAGACAGAGGTACAGTCAGTTGGTGGTACTCCAGACAGAGGTACAGTCAGTTGGTGGTACTCCAGACAGTTGGTGGTACTCCAGACAGAGGTACAGTCAGTTGGTGGTACTCCAGACAGAGATACAGTCAGTTGGTGGTACTCCAGACAGAGATACAGTCAGTTGGTGGTACTCCAGACAGAGGTACAGTCAGTTGGTGGTACTCCAGACAGAGATACAGTCAGTTGGTGGTACTCCAGACAGAGGTACAGTCAGTTGGTGGTACTCCAGACAGAGATACAGTCAGTTGGTGGTACTCCAGACAGAGATACAGTCAGTTGGTGGTACTCCAGACAGAGATACAGTCAGTTGGTGGTACTCCAGACAGAGATACAGTCAGTTGGTGGTACTCCAGACAGAGGTACAGTCAGTTGGTGGTACTCCAGTCAGTTGGTGGTACTCCAGACAGAGATACAGTCAGTTGGTGGTACTCCAGTCAGTTGGTGGTACTCCAGACAGAGATACAGTCAGTTGGTGGTACTCCAGACAGAGGTACAGTCAGTTGGTGGTACTCCAGACAGAGGTACAGTCAGTTGGTGGTACTCCAGACAGAGGTACAGTCAGTTGGTGGTACTCCAGACAGAGGTACAGTCAGTTGGTGGTACTCCAGACAGAGGTACAGTCAGTTGGTGGTACTCCAGACAGAGGTACAGTCAGTTGGTGGTACTCCAGACAGAGATACAGTCAGTTGGTGGTACTCCAGACAGAGGTACAGTCAGTTGGTGGTACTCTAGTCAGTTGGTGGTACTCCAGACAGAGGTACAGTCAGTTGGTGGTACTCCAGACAGAGGTACAGTCAGTTGGTGGTACTCCAGACAGAGATACAGTCAGTTGGTGGTACTCCAGACAGAGGTACAGCCACTTGGTGGTACAGTAACATAATACACTTCTGGAACCACTGATTCAACCCATGTAGTGACAGTCGCTACTGAGTTGGACGAATCCTCACTGATGTCTAATTGAATTTAATTTCACTTTATTTTTTTCCCTTCTACAATAATATATTTAATCCTATTTGTATTGTTTTATTTCACTTTGTCCTGCGTTGTTGGAGCTCATTAGTTTCTCCGTACCCTGTAATTAGACCTGCATCGCTGTACACGTGACTAATAAACTCTCTAATCTACATCACCATGGAAACACACTTCCTATAGGAGGTGTTCACAGCTGTGTGTCTTTGTGTGTGTGAGAGTGTGATAAAACACACATCATCGTTGTCATGTTTCACAGTCCCCTAAGTCGTGTCCGTCCAGCTGGAATCAAACCCTCGTCACAATGGCTTTCTGCACCGATGGACGGGCTCACTGAACAGAGTGATACATGGTGTGTGTGTGTTTTAGTGTGTGTGTGTGTGTGTGTGTGCGTGTGTGTGTGTGTGTCTGTGTCTGTGTCTGTGTGTGTGTGTGTGTGTGTGTGTGTGTGTGTGTGTGTCTGTGTCTGTGTCTGTGTGTGTGTGTGTGTGTGTGTGTGTGTGTGTGTGTGTGTGTGTGTGTGTGTGTGTGTCTGTGTGTGTGTGTGTGTGTGTGTGTGTGTGTGTGTGTGTGTGTGTGTGTGTGTGCGTGTGCGTGTCTGTGTGTCTGTGTGTGTGTGTGTGTGTGTGTGTGTGCGTGTGTGTCTGTGTCTGTGTCTGAACAGAGTGATACATGGTGTGTGTGTGTGTGTGTGTGTGTGTGTGTGTGTGTGTGTGTGTGTGTGTGTGTGTGTGTGTGTGTGTGTGTGTGTGTGTGTGTGTGTGTGTGTGTGTGTGTGTGTGTTTTTGTTCTTTAAAGCAGAAGACAACGGTTATGTCGTGATTTCTTCTCAAAACGTATTTTTCCAGCAACAAATAAATACATGTTTTTCATAATACAAGTGTGTCTATTAATTGTCGTTCTGTGATGTAAACATTGAGTCATGATTGCTTCAATCAAATATTCATGAATATTTAAATTGGTTTCTACAGAAAGGTGTTTTGGTATTTACAGTCTTTATAACCCATATAAGACGAGTCTTATTCCCACACTGCACTTCGTTTGCGAAGGTCATCTAGGTCTCTATTCAATCTGGATGGCTGAAGTGTTACCGATTTGAGCAACAGTCATTTAAAGGTAATTTCCCATTGAGCCGAGATACACAGCGTTTACCTTGACTGTAGTCTCCTGTAACGCGGGAACATTGCCTTTAAATGTCAACCAGGCCGTAACGCTGAATTTCCTCGATACCGATTGGACAGAGTCCTAACGCTTGAGCCGACATTCGCAGCATTTTCCACGGACGCGATCTCAGTGACGACCAAGTCATTTATCTCCAGAAAGGGTGTATTTGTTTTCCTGTTTTTTTGTTGCCAACTTTACTTTGCTAGCTGACAACTTTACGTTTTGTTTTTTTCTTTTTAATTACCGTTTATATTTTTAGTTTTTCCATCACAACTTTTTTCCCTCATTCAACTTTTTCACTCCGGACGCTTTATCTGGACATGGTTCGTCAGCACCTTCAACAGCCGAAGCTAAGTAGTAACATTAACATGATGTCTTCTAATTGCATTCGCTGTACTCATAATATACAGGAGAATGATCGCGTTACGGCGAGGATAGCTGTGCTGCAAGCCCAGCTTCAGACGCAATCGTTAGGCAAGGGTAATTTCAGTGTAGGAAAGGATGAAACAGCGTCTGTGCCACCAGTAAGTACAGATAGTAACGTTAGTATAAATCCCCCCGCACTGTCCCCGCAGCCGGACAATTTTCTCATGGCTTCTGGAGGGAAATGCTGTAGGAATGCTCAACCGGTGTCGCTCATTCAGCCGACAGAAACTTTCAACCGGTTTTCCCCATTGAGTAGCGAGTCGGAGTCTGAGGCCGAGTCTTCTCTTGTCTCTACTCCTCCCGTTACGGGGTCTGAGACGCCGAAGGCTCCCACCATTAGCTCTGACAAATTGAAAACCCTAGTCATTGGCGACTCCATTACCCGCAGTATTAGACTTAAAACGAATCACCCAGCGATCATACACTGTTTACCGGGGGCAGGGCTACCGACGTTAAGGCTAATCTGAAGATGGTGCTGGCTAAAGCTAAAACTGGTGAGTGTAGAGAGTATAGAGATATTGTTATCCACGTCGGCACCAACGATGTTAGGATGAAACAGTCAGAGGTCACCAAGCACAACATAGCTTCAGCCTGTAAATCAGCTAGAAAGATGTGTCGGCATCGAGTAATTGTCTCTGGCCCCCTCCCAGTTAGGGGGAGTGACGAGCTCTACAGCAGAGTCTCACAACTCAATCGCTGGTTGAAAACTGTTTTCTGCCCTTCCCAAAAGATAGAATTTGTAGATAATTGGCCCTCTTTCTGGGACTCACCCACAAACAGGACCAAGCCTGACCTGCTGAGGAGTGACGGACTCCATCCTAGCTGGAGGGGTGCTCTCATCTTATCTACTAACATAGATAGGGCTCTAACTCCTCTAGCTCCACAATGAAATACGGTGCAGGCCAGGCAGCAGGCTGTTAGCCAACCTGCCAGCTTAGTGGAGTCTGCCAATAGCACAGTCAGTGTAGTCAGCTCAGCCATTGTAACGGTGGTCCTCCTCCTCTTCAACCGAAAAGGAGGAGTATTGAGGGAACCAAGGCGCAGCGGGTTGTGAACACATAATATTTATTAAAGACAAGACAGCCATCCCCATTGAGACTGTGTCTGTGCCTCGACCTAGGTTGGGCAAAACTAAACATGGCGGTGTTCGCCTTAGCAATCTCACTAGGATAAAGACCTCCTCCATTCCTGCCATTATTGAAAGAGATCGTGATACCTCACATCTCAAAATAGGGTTACTTAATGTTAGATCCCTCACTTCAAAGGCAGTTATAGTCAATGAACTAATCACTGATCATAATCTTGATGTGATTGGCCTGACTGAAACATGGCTTAAGCCTGATGAATTTACTGTGTTAAATGAGGCCTCACCTCCTGGTTACACTAGTGACCATATCCCCCGTGCATCCCGCAAAGGCGGAGGTGTTGCTAACATTTACGATAGCAAATTTCAATTTACAAAAAAAAAAATGACGTTTTCGTCTTTTGAGCTTCTAGTCATGAAATCTATGCAGCCTACTCAATCACTTTTTATAGCTACTGTTTATAGGCCTCCTGGGCCATATACAGCGTTCCTCTCTGAGTTCCCTGAATTCCTATCAGACCTTGTAGTCATAGCAGATCATATTTTAATTTTTGGTGATTTTAATATTCATATGGAGAAGTCCACAGACCCACTCCAAAAGTATTTCGGAGCCATCATCGACTCAGTGGGTTTTGTCCAACATGTCTCTGGACCTACTCACTGCCACAGTCATACTCTGGACCTAGTTTTGTCCCATGGAATAAATGTTGTAGATCTTAATGTTTTTCCTCATAATCCTGGACTGTCGGACCACCATTTTATTACGTTTGCAATCGCAACAAATAATCTTCTCAGACCCCAACCAAGGAGCATCAAAAGTCGTGCTATAAATTCTCAGACAACACAAAAATTCCTTGATGCCCTTCCAGACTCCTTCTGCCTACCCAAGGACGTCAGAGGACAAAAATCAGTTAACCACCTAACTGAGGAACTCAATTTAACCTTGCGCAATACCCTAGATGCAGTTGCACCCCTAAAAACGAAAAACATTTGTCATAAGAAACTAGCTCCCTGGTATACAGAAAATACCCGAGCTTTGAAGCAAGCTTCCAGAAAATTGGAACGGAAATGGCGCCACACCAAACTGGAAGTCTTCCGACTAGCTTGGAAAGACAGTACCGTGCAGTACCGAAGAGCCCTCACTGCTGCTCGATCATCCTACTTTTCCAACTTCATTGAGGAAAATAAGAACAATCCAAAATTTCTTATTGATACTGTTGCAAAGCTAACTAAAAAGCAGCATTCCCCAAGAGAGGATGGCTTTCACTTCAGCAGTAATAAATTCATGAACTTCTTTGAGGAAAAAATCATGATCATTAGAAAGCAAATTACGGACTCCTCTTTAAATCTGCATATTCCTCCAGGGCTTAGCTGTCCTGGATCTGCACAGCTCTGCCAGGGCCTGGGATCGGGAGAGACACTTAAGTGTTTTAGTACTATATCTCTTGACACAATGATGAAAATAATCATGGCCTCTAAACCTTCAAGCTGCATACTGGATCCTATTCCTACTAAACTACTGAAAGAGCTGCTTCCTGTGCTTGGCCCTCCTATGTTGAACATAATAAACGGCTCTCTATCCACCGGATGTGTACCAAACTCACTAAAAGTGGCAGTAATAAAGCCTCTCTTGAAAAAGCCAAACCTTGACCCGGAAAATATAAAAAACTATATCGAATCTTCCATTCCTCTCAAAAAAAAATGAAAAAGCTGTTGCACAGCAACTCACTGCCTTCCTGAAGACAAACAATGTATACGAAATGCTTCAGTCTGGTTTTAGACCCCATCATAGCACTGAGACTGCACTTGTGAAGGTGGTAAAAGACCTTTTAATGGCTCCTTCCCATTCACCTCATCCAAACCCACCTCTTCCAACCCTCTATATAACTCCTTCCCATTCACCTCATCCAAACCCACCTCTTCCAACCCTCTATATAACTCCTTCCCATTCACCTCATCCAAACCCACCTCTTCCAACCCTCTCACATCCACTAATAAAGCCTCTCTGTTTGACTCTGGGATATTGGGTGGAATCTTTAGTCTGTTTGACTCTGGGATATTGGGTGGAATCCTTAGTCTGTCTGACTCTGGGATATTGGGTGGAATCCTTAGTCTGTCTGACTCTGGGATATTGGGTGGAATCCTTAGTCTGTCTGACTCTGGGATGTTGGATGGAATCCTTAGTCTGTCTGACTCTGGGATATTGGATGGAATCCTTAGTCTGTCTGACTCTGGGATATTGGATGGAATCCTTAGTCTGTCTGACTCTGGGATATTGGGTGGAATCCTTAGTCTGTTTGACTCTGGGATATTGGGTGGAATCCTTAGTCTGTCTGACTCTGGGATGTTGGGTGGAATCCTTAGTCTGTCTGACTCTGGGATATTGGGTGGAATCCTTAGTCTGTCTGACTCTGGGATATTGGGTGGAATCCTTAGTCTGTCTGACTCTGGGATATTGGGTGGAATCCTTAGTCTGTCTGACTCTGGGATGTTGGATGGAATCCTTAGTCTGTCTGACTCTGGGATATTGGATGGAATCCTTAGTCTGTCTGACTCTGGGATATTGGATGGAATCCTTAGTCTGTCTGACTCTGGGATATTGGGTGGAATCCTTAGTCTGTCTGACTCTGGGATATTGGGTGGAATCCTTAGTCTGTCTGACTCTGGGATATTGCGTGGAATCCTTAGTCTGTCTGACTCTGGGATGTTGGGTGGAATCCTTAGTCTGTCTGACTCTGGGATGTTGGGTGGAATCCTTAGTCTGTCTGACTCTGGGATGTTGGGTGGAATCCTTAGTCTGGGAAATGGGGCGTCTTCATCTTGTCTTTCTGTAGTAACTCTTGAGCATAATCCCCTCTTCTGCTGACAGAGCCTTCCTGCAACGTTCCAGCAGTTGTCTGACAATCCTTTCTGACCTCAACCCCCCAATGTTCAGCCACCCGTCCTCCATCCATTAACATAACCTTGTATTAGTGTGTTTAGTGAATGTATGTAAATCATCCATTAACATAACCTTGTATTAGTGTGTTTAGTGAATGTATGTAAATCATCCATTAACATAACCTTGTATTAGTGTGTTTAGTGAATGTATGTAAATCAACCATTAACATAACCTTGTATTAGTGTGTTTAGTGAATGTATGTAAATCAGCCATTAACATAACCTTGTATTAGTGTGTTTAGTGAATGTATGTAAATCATCCATTAACATAACCTTGTATTAGTGTGTTTAGTGAATGTATGTAAATCATAGAGCTCATCTGCATTTCCAGGACAATTCTCAGCAACTAAAGAGTGATCAAATTAACATCCTACATATAAACCTCTCTTCCTCAGGACTCAACCCAGTGTAGAACCCCTGTCTCTCGAACCCACCCCCAGCAATTCTGTCGTCCTGCAAACCCTCTCTGGTCCTCATCTACTGGTCATGTTTTCTCCCATCAGTCCCTCTCTGGTCTTCATCTCCTGGTCTTGTTTTCTCCCAGCAGTCCCTCTCTGGCCCTCATCTCCTGGTCATGTTTTCTCCCATCAGTCCCTCTCTGGTCCTCATCTCCTGGTCATGTTTTCTCCCAGCAGTCCCTCTCTGGCCCTCATCTCCTGGTCATGTTTTCTCCCAGCAGTCCCTCTCTGGTCCTCATCTCCTGGTCATGTTTTCTCCCAGCAGTCCCTCTCTGGCCCTCATCTCCTGGTCATGTTTTCTCCCAGCAGTCCCTCTCTGGCCCTCATCTCCTGGTCATGTTTTCTCCCAGCAGTCCCTCTCTGGTCCTCATCTCCTGGTCATGTTTTCTCCCAGCAGTCCCTATCTGGTCTTCTACCCCCAGCCATGTTTTCTCCCAGCAGTCCCTCTCTGGCCCTCATCTCCTGGTCATGTTTTCTCCCAGCAGTCCCTATCTGGTCCTCTACCCCCAGCCATGTTTTCTCCCAGCAGTCCCTCTCTGGTCTTCATCTCCTGGTCATGTTTTCTCCCAGCAGTCCCTCTCTGGTCCTCTACCCCCAGCCATGTTTTCTCCCAGCAGTCCCTCTCTGGTCCTCCTCCACCAGCCATGTTGTCTCCCAGCAGTCCCTCTCTGGCCCTCCTCCCCCAGCCACGTTGTGACTTCTGAAGGTAATTGGTTGCACCAGATCTTATTTAGGGGCTTCAAAGCAAAGGGGGTGAAAACATATGCACCCACCACTTTTCAGTTTTAAATTTGTTTTAATTTTGTGAAACAAGATTTTTTTTTTTTCACTTCACCAATTTGGACTATTTTGTGTATGTCCATTACATGAAATCCAAATAAAAATATATTTAACCCTCCCGTTGTCCTGGGGTCCCGTTGACCTGGCCCTGATCACAGGGTCCCTGCTGTCCTGGGGTCAAAGTGACCCGGGCCCCACTACCAAAAGATGAATGATAGTTCTTTATTTTGCTGTGTAGCATCTGTGAGAGGGAGACAGCGAGAGCTTGTGCAAACATCTCCCCGCTGTCCTGGTGGCCAGGTTGAACCGGTTCCGCCACATCCACTGTGCTACTATTGTCATGGGTATAAGTGCTTGCGTACATGTCGGGACTTGTGGGGCCAATGACCAGGGTGATATTATTGAATGTGTGAAAGGCTGAGCCGTCCTACACTGAGCCCCGTGGTACAAGGGCGGAGAAGACGTACAGTCATTCCCATAAGACATGTGGCTCACTGAACACAATAGCCTCTGTCGCTCAGTGAAGCCAAAGTCATCCTCCAAGGTGTTATCGAACCTGTGATTGGGCGACCTGTCCTACACTGAGCCCAGTCCAGTCCAGTCCCTACATGTCCAGAACCGTGGTCTTCCACAAGGGGGCTGAAGCCATTACTGAGAGGTTCACTGCAGAGCAGGTCCTAGAACAGCTTTCTTCAAATGTCCAGCAAGACTACTCGGATCCCAAAGAAGAAGAAGAAGATGTGTCAGAAGACGAAGACGGGGAGGAATACGACCCCGAGCGGGACTCGTCCTCTTCAGAGGAAGACGAAGACGGGGAGGAATACGACCCCGAGCGGGACTCGTCCTCTTCAGAGGAAGACGAAGACGGGGAGGAATACGACCCCGAGCGGGACTCGTCCTCTTCAGAGGAAGACGAAGACGGGGAGGAATACGACCCCGAGCGGGACTCGTCCTCTTCAGAGGAAGACGCAGACGACCGAAAGAGAGACGTTGCTGTAAAAAAACGGCAGCATCAAATGGTCCTCTGTGGCCTATCACAACCAGGCCAGGATGGCAGAGCTTAGGGGCCCGGGCATGACCCGGGGACCCACAACCTACGCCGTGTCCCATGCCCGTGACACGGCGTCGACGTTCTCCCTGTTCATCACACCGGCAATACCAAGAATCATCTTGGACATGACAAATCTGGAGACAGCTGGCAAGCCATGGACGGCACCGACCTGCACGCCTACATAGGACTGCTAATCTTAGCCGGTGTATACAGGCCCCGAGGTGAGGCCGCAGCCAGTAGATGGGATGCCGAGAGCAGAAGGGCCATATTCCGTGCCACCATGCCGCTCAAGCTCTTTCACAACTACTCGAGACTGCTACGATTCGATGACCGTGAGTCGAGACCCGCAAGACGCGCCACGGACAAACTGGTAGCCAGAAGAGAGGTCTGGGACAGGTGGGTGGAGCGGCTGACAGTCCTCTACAACCCAGGGCCTGACGTGACAGTGGACGAGCAACGGGTTCCATTCAGAGGTCGTGTGTGTGTGTATATAATAAAGGTCATTTTCCACTACTGACTTGTGTGGCTGTTTCTGTGACACCGATACTAATCGCTACCCATCATCATCATCATCATCATCATCGTGCTAATCTCTTGTTTCGAAAGGTCGCTGTCCTTTCCGGCAGCCCAGCAAGCCAGCGAAATACGGGATCAAATCATGGGTGGCCTGCGACGCCAAATCCAGCTACGCTTGGAATATGCAAGTCTACACAGGGAAGGCGACCAACAGAGGCCCAGAGAAGAACCAGCGGTTGTTGGTTGTCCTGGATCTGACACAGGGACTGAGGCGTCACAATGTCACGTGACAATTTCTTTACGTCTTATGAACTCGGATGGCAGCTCCTCCAGAGGAACATCACCATGGTTGGCACGGTTGGAAAGAATAAGCCTGAGCTCCCCCCTGCACTGCTTGCGTCAAGGGACAGAGGGGTCCTCTCGTCAAAGTTTACCTTCACGCCCACCACCACTCTAGTTTCCTATCTGGGGACACCACCACTCTAGTTTCCTACCTGGGGACACCACCACTCTAGTTTCCTATCTGGGGACACCACCACTCTAGTTTCCTACCTGGGGACACCACCACTCTAGTTTCCTACCTGGGGACACCACCACTCTAGTTTCCTACCTGGGGACACCACCACTCTAGTTTCCTACCTGGGGACACCACCACTCTAGTTTCCTACCTGGGGACACCACCACTCTAGTTTCCTATCTGGGGACACCACCCCTCTAGTTTCCTATCTGGGGACACCACCCCTCTAGTTTCCTACCTGGGGACACCACCACTCTAGTTTCCTACCTGGGGACACCACCCCTCTAGTTTCCTATCTGGGGACACCACCACTCTAGTTTCCTATCTGGGGACACCACCACTCTAGTTTCCTACCTGGGGACACCACCACTCTAGTTTCCTACCAAAGAAAAACAAGAACCTGCTGCTTCTGAGCTGCACACAGAGGCCCAAGTCAGCGATCGCCGAGACAGGAAGCCGGCCCTCATCCTACACTCCAACTGCAACAAGGGCGGTGTGGACAACCTAGACAAGGTGGTCGGCACCTACAGCTGCAGACGGATGACTGCCCGCTGGCCCCTGGTCGTCTTCCACAACATCCTCGATGTTACAACGCCTTTGTCATATGGCGAGAGATCAAGCCTGATTGGATGCCTCGCAAGCCGAACAAGAGGAGTGTGTTCCTGGAGCAGCTGGGAAAGGCACTTGTCAAGCCGCTGATCCAAAGAAGGCAGCATCTCCCCCGCACCGAAGTGGCGTCAGCGCTTGTCAAAGTCCTACAGAGTGCTACGGCGGCTCGTGCTCAACCGCTGCCCCGCGCGCCGCCCCGGCCACCGGGGCAAGTAAGAGGGAGAGGTGTCAGCTCTGCCCACCGAAGAGGGACTCCAAGACACACACGGTGTGCTGCAGGTGTAATAAAAACATCTGAAAAGGCTGTTCACACACATACTGTCACACTTGCGCCCATTGGGCCTTTAGCCAATACGGGACAGGGTGATCCGGAGGACGCAGGGTCTAGACACAATACGAGGACGACGGGAGGGATAACAATCATACCCAACGGCACATTGTCCACAACACAGGGAAGGTAGTGTAGGAGGGGGGCATTTTTTAAATCGATACCCAAACTCACACGGGGCCCAAGGGCACACGGGGGGCAGACTGCGCGAACGCCCACAGTGGCCCGTGGGTGGAATGCGAAAGCTGTAACAATACATCCATTTATCAGTCGTGTAGCCAACCACGTCTCCATTATCAAACAGCTGCTATTGTATCCAACGTACTACTACAGGGAAGTACCTAAACTACAGGTTGGGTTGTTACAACAGTTTACATGTCTCAAGACTGGGGAAGAGGTATCAGCTATATTCAGCATGGCTGTTACGGGTCATCTGTTCATCTTTGTTGCAGCAATGCGTTTGTATCTGTGTGTGCATCTGTACGGACAGCACAGTGGCATCAGTGACGGACCTGTGTTTGATGGAGAATACCCGGGTATGGATGGGGGACCTGACCTTGACGGAGAATACCAGGTTATGGATGGGGAACCTGAGTTTGATGGAGAATACCAGGTTATGGATGGGGAACCTGTGTTTGATGGAGAATACCCGGGTATGGATGGGGGACCTGACCTTGACGGAGAATACCAGGTTATGGATGGGGAACCTGAGTTTGATGTAGTACACGGGTTTGTGAATGGAGGACCTGAGTTTGACAGACCCGGGTTACAAGGGAGATCTAGAGTGTCCCGGTCTATCCAAGGTGGTTCGAGTGACCACTCTATGCCTGACCTCATTGGGGTAGACAAAGGTTATTGCTACGGGGACATTTGTAGGGAATATGACACCTGGAACGTTACTTACCGGGTGACATTGATGAAACCGTACCATGTGTATAAACTTGATGGGAGACTATCAAGTTTATATCACTCTAGTTTGCTACTACGGTAAAGGCCTGACGTCTCTGTGTTTTCTGTGGTGTTTAACTGGAAGACAACATCTACTCAGTCTCTAATAGCCAGTGGATCACAATACAAGGCAGGTCTACGGATCTTGTTGACCTGTGCATCTGGCCGATACATGGATGGGCCCGGACCAGCCGTGGTAGATCGGTCTTACTACGCAGCAAGGTGGCGTTTGATAACTTGGGGTTTACGATTGGGACAGGTGCTTCTCAGAGATCATAAGTGTACTGTCCCACATCAGCAGCCTTGAAAAGGTCATATTTGCAACCCGACCCATGAACCAGATGGTTGGGGGTGAAGCCCTGGAACATCAACCAGGTGTCAGATACACACTGTGGAGATTAGTAAAGATATAGGTGGAGAGCACATGGAATCACTGTCATATCACTTGGTACATGTGCCATTACAAAGTGCTTGTGGTGTATTCAATGTCCATATCCATATGTGAATAAAGACAATATTGTTCAGAGATGGAATAACCAGTCACATTTATTGAAATAGTACATTACAAAACATTACATGTCAATACATCCATTCCCACAGCAGGACATCGTGACAGCATCCATTTTCCAAGAACACAACCTCTATTGCGCACAGAAAGGAATAAAAGGGGTTGGTATAGTTAGGCCTCCATAGATTGCCACCTAGTCATCTCTCTCCTCGTCATCGGCCATATACTTGAGAGAAAGAGAAATAATCATATTACCAACAGGAAATAGACACAAGCAAAGTGTAATCACAGTATACATTACCATATCAGTATACATTACCATGGCATCGTCTGCATTGTTCAGAGGAGGTAATGCCGGGTGAGGTTGAGGCTGCTCAGGCTGTGCATGGTTGAGGACCTCTGGGTGCACCAGTGGACGCTCTTGTTCCAAGACAGGGTTCCTAGGTCCCTCGTCGTCAGAAGATAGTGTGTAATCGCTCTCCTGAATGTTTATTATGAATGGGATATATATCACATGCACATGGTATACTTTACAACAGTGAATGAAAGGATATCAAACATAGTCAGTCTGAATCAAGCCGAGTACCTACAGAACGGTTCAGGGTGATGGTAGATGCCTGTGGAGTGGAGACGAGGGTCAGAATCAGCACAAGTTAAATGACTATGGTTAGCAAGGTCTATGAACAAGTTGTGTATAGCGTATGATATAATCATGTGTGTATCTTGCCGGGCTCAGCTCGCTGTTGTCAGTTTCTACACCACTGTCTTCTGACATCATTACAATTCTGAAATGCACAATGGCTCGAGTTGAGGACATAGAGGTCCATAATTGGCTGGTAAACGTGACAGTTGCAGTAGGTGTCACGGTCAAAGGACATTCCATGGTGGGTTACGGTTAGGCACAGGGGGTGCGACTGTGAAAGGTGTTCATCATCAGCATCATCCTGAGGAGATACTAGCAACAACAGTTAGAAACATCAGGCACTTTCCCTGTGGTTATTGACCGTGTGCTGTTTGGGGTATGCTTCCAATTCCCTAGTACTTACAATAGCTGTATCAAAAGAACTATGATACCAATTACACACATATATGGAAATAGCTACGGGGTTGGACGATGGCCTATGTAAACGGAAGACAATTCGATTCACTCCGTGTCTCTTACCGAAATGAATATGGCAACTGGCCCCTATTGGACAGATAGTGGCTTCCACTGTTAGAATGGCTGGGTGAGAAGTGGTGGGGTTCTGTCTCCGAAGAGCAGCTAATATCATCCCTAAATAGACCCGAAGTTACTGTAGGAGCTATTGCTATCGCGGCCTACTTTGCTACGGGGCGGCAGGGTAGCCTAGTGGTTCGAGCGTTGGACTAGTAACCGAAAGGAAAGGTTGCAAGTTCATATCCCCGAGCTGACAAGGTACAAATCTGTCATTCTGCCCCTGAACAGGCAGTTAACCCACTAGGCCGTCATTGAAAATAAGAATTTGTTCTTAACTGACTTGCCTAGTTAAATAAAGGTAAAATAAAATAAAAAATACTTTGGTGACATGCCCGGAGGTGTGTGTTCAGGTATGGTGAAGAGCCCTGATAATAGCCTTATCCCATTTGCTATATACAGTACGTCACCTGAGGCTAATACAAATGCACAGACTTCGTAGACTGGGACAGAGGTGAACCTGTTGCGATGATAGAGGATGTGATTGAAGCAGTCCCAGAAGGTTACTTGATGGCTAGACCGAGAGAAATACCCGATAAGGTAACCTTTGATAAATGCGGGTTTGTGCTTGTAAAAGATGTAGTAGTCAACAGCGTGATTGACACAGCTATACACTTCAATACCATGGCACGGACTATATGAGCAAGGTTAAAAAGGTGACCTTTGTACCAAGACCCCTTCCTACGCTGCAAGAGATCTGCAGGAGCAGGATGGTGAAAGACGTAGCAGGACCGATCAGGAGAAAATGGGAGATGGAAACTCCACCCCATCTCAACCACTTCATACAGGCCGGTCAATATGCAAAGAGATAGAGGACATGAACATTGAACTCCTGCACATCTAAATGAATATATCAGGCAGTATATGTCTCATTATACTATCCAATTATGTATCCTTGGTTTGACATGACAGTAATAAAGTGAATCACCAGTCATTTCAGAGCCTTGTTCTTTTTTATTCACATAGATTACAAAGAGCAGTAACATTGCCACCACACATGTTCCACCCAGAGATAATGGCTGGGCTTTCCACCCAGTACCGCTTCATCCAAGCGTGTCTGGGTTATCCAACAACAGTCCATTCAGTGGTTTCTAGCCTTTACAGTTGCATCCAAGCGTGTCTCTATATCCAGCTATTAACAATACATCCCACACAGGTTGTTTAGCAACCCGTTAACCACTTATCACACTGTGGCTGTTGTATCCACACAAGCTTACTGTCTCCACCCGTCAGGTTTATCTACCCTTCGCCCAGTCTTCCAACTCTGGTTGTTTTCCAGCCCTGGGGCAGTCATCCAAGCGTTGCTGTTTCTACAACTCAGGGTGTTTACCCAACCGAGTATTACAGGGAAGCAGGTAAATAGCAAGGTCTGTTCTTCGGATCTTACAACAGTTGGCCTGTCTCAGCACTGGGGAAGAAGTATCAAGTCTATTCGAATATAGGCAACTGGCCTATATTGGAGAGAACATGGCGCTGGGTGAGCACTGGTGCTGGTGGGGCTCCGTTTCGGAGGAAGGAATGATATATTCCCTGAATAGACCGGAGGTAAAGGTTGCAGCTTTTGCCATAGCGGCATAATACCTTGGAGAGGCACCTGGAGGAGTGTGTTCATGTATTTGGAAGACAGAGGAATGTGGCATTATCTCATTTGCTATATAGGTCTCCGGAGGCAGGTACAGATGCACCAAGTTCCTAGACTGTGAATAGTCACCCTACGCAAGTGATAGAAGACATGATTGGAAGATTCCCAGGAGGGTACCCGATGGCTAGCCCGAGAGCCATACCTGGTGGTCAGAGGGAGTTCCCTTTCGTAAATGTAGTGGAAGAGATGCATACCACGATACAGTTACTAAAGAGTGGATGGTGGGGACTGTCTCTTGGTCTGTCCCGAAATATTGGGACCTGAAAGTCATCTGAGCACACTGCTGTGTTAAACACCCTAAACATGCGAAGTGAACACAACAATCCTGCTGCAGCAATATGTTACATGGATGAACGCGGAGCTGGACACCTCTTTGAAATTGTAACAGGGAAAGGAAAGTTATACAGGGTCATGTTCGATAGGTCTGGGTTTTGATGTGGGCCAAAGCTAAACTTCTCCAACCTTACGAGAGCTGATTGACTTCATGATTGAGGCTTATGATTTAACCTTTGTGCCAAGACCTTCCCCCTAACGTGAGTGGAGACAATGCCAAGGATGGAGTACGATTGAAGGACACAAGGGGGTCAGATGGTCCACACCCTGTCAAAGGTTTCATACCAGGCAGCCCGTGCACCCAGGCCGAGGCTATGGATATGAATAGTGAACTCTTTTCATAACATAGTCTGTAAACTATTTTATACAATGCCATTACAGCTAGAGTGTAGTTGGCCATGTTATGCCTTGACATTAATAAAACCAAGTGAATGATCAGTCAGAGATGTGTGTTGGTTTTTATTCATAGGAAACATTACTGCATAACATAGTGCTTCTGCACATATCACGCCAGTGTAGTTAACCCATACATGTCACCCCATAGTAAAAGTTATACCGATCCTTTAAGGACATATGATTAGTCAACATAAACTTCAACTGGCTCCTACACATATCACGCCAGTGTAGTTAACCCATACATGTCACCCCATAGTAAAAGTTATACCGATCCTTTAAGGACATATGATTAGTCAACAGAAACTTCAACTGGGTTCTCCTGATCAACACCTCGGTGTTGATTAAACAGATTCATATGGCTGCAATCCCGTTAACGGGATCGATATGACAACAGCCAGTGAACGTGCAGGGCGCCATTTTCAAAACATCAAAAATCTCATAATTAAAATTCCTCACACATACATGTATCTCATTTTTGGTGGTCTTCCTAAGCCAGGATTCAGACACGGCTAAAACATCCGGGTTGGCAGAGTGTGCTAAAGCAGTGAACAAAACAAACTTAGGGAGGAGGCTTCTAATGTTAACATGCATGAAACCAAGGCTATTACGGTTACAGAAGTCATCAAAAGAGAGTGCCTGGGGAATAGGAGTGGAGCTAGGTACTGCAGGGCCTGGATTCACCTCTACATCACCAGAGGAACAGAGGAGGAGTAGGATAAGGGTACGGCTAAAAGCTATGAGAATTGGTCGTCGAGAGCGTCTAGAACAGAGCGTAAAAGGAAGTTTCTGGGGGCGATAAAATAGCTTCAAGGAATAATGTACAGACAAAGGTATGGTAGGATGTGAATACAGTGGAGGTAAACCTAGGTATTGAGTGATGATGAGAGAGATATTGTCTCTAGAAACATCATTGAAACCAGGTGATGTCATCGCATATGTGGGTGGTGGAACTGAAAGGTTGGATATGGTATAGTGAGCAGGGTTAGTGTCCCGGTGACGTCGTACGCCGGAGGGGCGGAACAGGAGAAGACGTGACAATAATTAAATAATGAAAAGAAAAACGTATTTATTATAATTTCTCCGAAAATATTTTTCCTTATAGAACCAAAAAGGCTTCTATCACTTCGTTAAAATATGGAATCACAAAATGTTATATATATTTTTGGGTTCAGTGAAGAAGAACCTCTAGAGTTCTGATCAACGAAAGGTTAATGTTTTGAGGATGTGAACCCAGCAGCTTTCCAGTGGTCAGATCAATTCCTCCCGTTTTTTCCATCGCCCGGCCCAGGATTTGAACCTGCCACCTTTCGGCCACAGGTCCAACTCCTTAGCCTCTGGCTTGAAAACCTGAGTTAATCTTCAGAAATAAGCATGAGTTAATCTGCCAAAATGAAGACAAAATACTAGGCAGACGTACATGGCACTTCTTATACACAATTATTAGACATAAATCATTGCCAAAAGCACAAGACATATTGTTTATGGATTGCTCACAGAATGCTCAATAAGGTTAAGAAGAATCCTAGAGTGTCAGCTAAAGACTTACAGAAATCTTTGGAACATGCTAACACCTCTTTTCACGAGTCTACGATACGTAAAACACTAAACAAGAATGGTGTTCATGGGAGGACACCACGGAAGAAGCCACTGCTGTCCACCAAAAAATATTACTGCACGTCTGAAGATTGCAAAAGAGCACCTGGATGTTCCACAGTGCTATTGGCAAAATATTCTGTGGACAGATTAAACAAAAGTTGAGTTGTTTGGAAGGAACACACAACACTATGTTTGGAGAAAAAAAGGCACAGCACACCAACATCAAAACCTCATCCCAACTGTAAAGTATGGTGGAGGGAGCATCATGGTTTGGGGCTGCCTCAGGGCCTGGACAGCTTGCTATCGTCAACGAAAAAAATGAATTCCCATGTTTATCAAGACATTTTGCAGGAGAATGTAAGGCTATCTGTCCGCCAATTGAAGCTCAACAGAAGTTGGATGATGCAACAGGACAACGACCCCAAACACAGAAGTAAATCAACAGAATGGCTTCAACAGAAGAAAATGCACCTTCCGGAGTGGCCCAGTCAGAGTCCTGACCTCTACCCAATTGAGATGCTGTGGCATGACATCAAGAGAGAGCTTCACACCAGAAATCCCAAGAATATTGCTGAAGTGAAACAGTTTTGTAAAGAGGAATGGTCCAAAATTCCTCCCGACCGTTGTGCAGGTCTGATTCGCAACAACAGAAAATGACGTTTGGTTGAGGTTATTGCTGCCAAAGGAGGGTCAACTAGTTATTTTACTTCTTATGGCTGCAGTCCCGGTAACGGGACCGATATGACAACAGCCAGTCCAAGTGCAGGGCGCCAAATTCAAAACAACAGAAATCTCATAATTAAAATTCCTCAGACATTCATGTGTATTATATAATTTTAAAGGTAATCTTGTTGTTAATCCCACCAAAGTGTCCGATTTCAAATAGGCTTTTCAGCGAAAGCACTACAAACGATTATGTTAGGTCACCACAAAACCACAATAAGCATAGCCATTTTTTCCAGCTATAGATAGCTTCACAAAAACCAGAAGAGATAAAATGAATCACTAACCTTCGATTATTTTCATCAGATGACACTCATAGGACTTCATGTTACACAATACATGCATGTTTTGTTTGATTAAATTCATATTTATATCAAAAAATCTGAGTTTACATTGAGGCGACTAGATTCACTAAATGCAAAAACATCAAGTGACTTTGCATAGCCCATCGTTTCAACATAAATACTCATCATAAATATAGATGATAATACAAGTTATACACATGGAATTATAGATATACCTCTCCTTAATGCAACTGCTGTGTCAGATTTCAAAAAAACTTTACGTAAAAATAAACCATGCAATAATCTGTGACGGAGCTCAGGTGATTAGCCAAATTAGCCACCATGTTGGACTCAACAGAAACCAGAAAATACATGATAAATGTTTCATTACCTTTGATGAACCTCATCAGAATGTAGTCCTATGAATCCCAGGTTCACAATAAATGCTTGATTTGTTCGTTCATGTCCGTTATTTATGTCAAATTAGCTACTTTCGAATTGTTTACCAAAGCCCTAACCAAAGTCTCAAAGCGCGACCACTATAACGTGACGAAATGTCCAAACATTCCATTACAGTCAGTAGAAACATGGCAAACGATGTACTGAATCAATCTTTAGAATGTAGTTAACATACATCTTGAATAACGTTCCAACCGGAAACGACTTCAATTGAGAGATGGAACACAGCTGCCTCTCACGTGAACGCGCGTGTTGAATGCAGTACCTAGCTCCACACCTCATACTAAATTCTTTCTCATTCGACCCCCCTTCACATTAGAGTCATTAGACTTAGTTCTGTTGATTGCTGGCATCTAGTGGAACCCCAAGGCAGTGCAACATCATTAATAGCTCAAGTGGATTTCTTTAGGGACTCTGGTGAATACACACAGGCTCAGATTTCTGACTTCCTGTTTTGATTTCAACTCAGGATTTTGCCTGCCAATATGAGTTCTGTTAATAATCTCACAGACATAATTCAAACAGTTTTAGAAACTTTAGAGTGTTTTCTATCCAATACTAATAATAATATGCAAATATTAGGAACTATGACTGAGGAGCAGGCCGTTTGATATGGGCACCTTTCATGCTGGAGGTCATTTTGCAGGGCTCTGGCAGTGCACCTCCTTGCACAAAGGCGGAGGTAGCGGTCCTGCCGCTGGGTTGTTGCCCTCCTATGGCCTCCTCCACGTCTCCTGATGTACTGGCCTGTCTCCTGGTAGCGCCTCCATGCTCTGGACACTACGCTGACAGACACAGCAAACCTTTTTGCCACAGCTCGCATTGATGTGCCATCCTGGATGAACTGCACTACCTGAGCCACTTGTGTGGGTTGTAGACTCCGTCTCATGCTACCACTAGAGTGAAAGCACCGCCAGCATTCAAAAGTGACCAAAACATCAGCCAGGAAGCATAGGAAGTAACCTACTGTAAAGACTGGGTTTAGTTATTTTGTGCCACTGTTCTGGAACTTCCCGCGTTCCCGTACAGAACTGTCCGCGTCCCCGTTCGGTGTGGCGCCAAGCATATTGTCCGGTTACGCGCAGAGTTGTCTGAGGTGATCTTGGGGAATAACGACGGAGTTCACTACAGTGTTGAGACACCAAAGTTCTTTGTTCAATTTGCTTTTTGCTTTACGGTCAGGGACAGTATGAGTGTAGCCAGATCCTTTTAACTCACTATCCTTCATTCAAATTGTGGTTCACCGGATTCGTCATCACCATCGAGACGAGGGACAGACGAACGACCTGCTACCTAGCCAAGCTAGTTGGTACAGCTAGGTAATCTAGCTAGCAACTCTACCAGCAGCATCGTAGTTATCATAGCTACCACTACATCATCACCGGCTGCCTGCATTTCTTGTGGACCGAAGGAGCTCCCCGGTTGTTTCTTCCACCTGTTAAATCCGTGGAGGGCTTCTCCCTCTCTTGTTGACGGATGCTGGCTACCTCTGTCTCAGTGTTTAACCCCTCTGTGTCCAAGGACCAAACTTTTGAATACTATTTTCGGGACGCCTCAAGTAGGCTGGACACATGAAATTTTTAACAAAGTTTTCTTCTGATGAAAAATAGTTAATTACATCTGCCATGGAGCCTTGTTTCATAACATGACCTTAAGTCCCTAGTTATGAAGTAATTGTGGCCTTAAAAACAGGCCTTATTTTAGGTAATATTTCACCCTGCCAGCTCCTATTAGTTCTATTAATTACTTAAAAATCATACAATGTGATTTTCTGGATTTTTGTTTTAGATTCCGTCTCTCACAGTTGAAGTGTACCTATGATAAAAATTACAGACCTCCACATGCTTTGTAAGTAGGAAAACCTGGAAAATCAGCAGTGTATCAAATACTTGTTCTCCCCACTGTATATTATTACTGTATAAAACCTAACAGTACTACTGATTTCTCTGAGAGTGAGGCAGATATATATTATTACTGTGTAAAACCTAGCAGTACTACTGATTTCTCTGTGAGACAGATATATATTATTACTGTGTAAAACCTAGCAGTACTAGTGATTTCTCTGAGAGTGAGGCAGATATATATTATTACTGTTTAAAACCCAGCAGTACTACTGATTTCTCTGAGAGTGAGGCAGATGTATATTATTACTGTATAAAACCTAGCTGTACTACTTATTTGTATGAGTGAGGCAGATATATAGCAATTAGGAAAAAAACAGGACTATTTGCCTCTCTGACATGAAACCGTCAAGTGATAGATTTTAAACAAATACATGTCAGTCACTGAACAACCCCATTCCATGATTAGATAGTGAAAAAACACACCTATCTCTTTCAGAATTTCTTTAAACAATAAAAGCTCATTTACCAACATCTCTGAAGATGGATATATAGCTTTTTGGAATGAAACTCTTATGTTTCCCCATCTGAGCTCAGAGTAGATGAGAGATGTAATGTTTGTCTCTGTTGTGTTGAAGACCAATCAAGCAGGAGAGACCAGCCTCCCCTGTACCCAGCTGTGTGTCCATGAAGAGTGACAAGTCTATGGAACCCCCTATATTATTTAGAGAGGGAGACTTTTCTTCTGAAAAAAGGTAAGAAGAACTCATGGGTCATGGTCAGTGAGTTAAACAACACTGTCTCTAGTCATTTCTCCTCTCCCATTTATTTTTGTTATTTTCATAATCCATAGGCTAATCCTTTTGTCTATTTTCATAATCCTGAAACAATATTAAACAAACACAACATTCCCTCCGTGTGTGTGTGTGTGTGTGTGTGTGTGTGTGTGTGTGTGTGTGTGTGTGTGTGTGTGTACGCTCCCTGGATCAGGAGAAGTAATCTCATGTTTTGTCCACAGAAACCAACAGGAGAGATCAGAGTCAGAGATTCTCAGTGGTCAGTCTTCCCAGAGTTATCAAACAGACCTGGCCTCCATATTCAGTGTATGTGGTCCTGTCATGTACATTTTTTTTTTTGCCTCAAGGAAGGTTGATCTGTCAATCATTCATTAAAACCTGTTAGGGCTGCAAGCCCGATATCGGTACACCTCTGACAACATCCAGCTCAAGTGCAGGGCGCGAAATTCAAAATCTATTTTTTTTAAATATTTAACTTTCACACATTAACAAGTCCAATACAGCATTTGAAAGATAAACATCTTGTCAATCCAGCCAACATGTCCGATTTTTTAAATGTTTTACAGAGAAAACACCACATATATTTATGTTAGCTCACCACCAAATAAAAAAGAGGACAGACATTTTTCACAGCACAAGTAGGATGAAGTAGCATGCACAAGCCAACCTAACTAACCTAAAACCAACCTAAATAACCTAGAAAAAACTACATCAGATGACAGTCCTATAACATGTTACACAATAAATCTATGTTTTGTTCAAAAAAATTGCATATTTTAGCTATAAATCAGTTTTACATTACTGCTACCATCAAAGCTACAGTCAGAAATCGCACGGGAGTAGCCAGAGAAAATACAGACACCAACATCAACTACTAATTACACATCAGAAAACATTTCAGAGAAATATATGGTGGATAGCTAATGAAAGACAAAGATCTTGTGAATACAGACAATATTTCAGATTCTTTAAATGTTTTACAGCGAAAACACCACATATATTCATGTTAGCTCACCACCAAATACAAAAAGAGAGACAGATATTTTTCACAGCACCGGTAGCATGCAGCTAGCATGCAGCTAGCATGCAAAGCCAACCTAACTAACCTAGAACTAACCTAAATAACCTAGAAAAAACTCCCTCAGATGACAGTCCTATAACATGTTACACAATAAATCTATGTTTTGTTCGAAAAAGTTGAATATTTTAGCTATAAATCAGTTTTACATTACTGCTACCATCTTAGCCACCATCATAGCTACAGTCAGAAATCGCACGGCAGTAGCCAGAGAAAACAGACACCAACGTCAACTACTAATTTCACATCAGAAAAGATTTCAGAAAAATATATGGTGGATAGCTAATGAAAGAGAAAGATCTTGTGAATACAGACAATATTTCCGATTTCTGAAGTGTTTTACAGCGAAAACACAATATATCGTTATATTAGCTTACTACAATAGCTAACACACAGCAGCATTGATTCTAGTCAAACGCTAGCGATAGCACAGTTCGACAGATATATGAAAAAGCATCCCAAATTGGGTCCTTATCTTTGTTGATTTTCCATCAGAATGTTCTCCAAAGGGTCCTTTGTTCAGAACCGTGTTCATTTGGACCCAGAACGAACGATGTCCCTGTTGAATTAGCATGACACACTGGCCATGCCGTGCTAACCTCTCCGTCTTGACAAAATTCTTGCGTCGCATCACGTCTAAAGTCCAGAATAAATTTCAATAATATAATTAAAGTATATTGAAAAAACATACTTTAGGATGATTTTGTGACATGTATCAAAGAAAATCGAAGCTGGAGGTCATATTCACCTATAACGAGTGTTTTCCAGGAGCGCAGTCCAGTTCCTACTTCGCGCCCAGAAAAAAAAATTAAGTGCGCACTTCTCACTCCAAGATGTTGTTTTCAGTCCCTGACAGAGATAATCAAGTCATTTTTTCTCTCACTTCCGCATGACACCCAGGGGAAGGCGTGTGACGTGTTTCTACAGTCCTAAGTGCCAAGGCCTTTTATAGAGAGTATCTTGAAGAGAGACATAGCTTCTTGGAAAATTCACTTCCGGATAGAAAATGGGCTGTAAAAAGAGTTATGTTTCACTTAGAAAAATAATTAAACCTGTTTTAGAAACTAGACAGTGTTTTCTATCCAATTGTAATAATAATATGCATATTGTAAGAGCAAAAATTGATTAAGAGGCCGTTTGAAAATGGGCACATATTTTTCCAGTTTTTCAATACGCCCCCTGCAGCCATAAGAAGTTTTAACGTGTTAATGAGAAACATTTATTCTCTTGCTTAACTTATTTACTTTATTCATTTCAGTTGCTTCAAGAGAATATTTTGAAATTTGTGAAGAACGAGCTGAAGATGTTCAAGAGGATTCTTAGTCAAGAACTCCCAGAAGGCTTTGAGAGTCAGAAGCAGGATAAGGAAGTGGTGGATGCTGAAGATGAGAAGCAGGAGAGCAGTGCCAGAGAGGGGGCTCTGAAGATCACACTGCACGTCCTGAGGAAAATGAACCAGAAGGAGCTTGCTGACACACTGGAGAAAAGTAAGAGCTGTCTGCTTATGCTGAATTCTGTTTGATACCATTTTAAAGCTGTAGCTAAAGTACAACTAAAGTAGCTGTGTAACTCAAATGTTGTAGCAGCCTTAACACAATACCTAGTGACCTTGTCAAGTAGCACAGAGATGTGTTGTGGTGAGTAATTTAGAGAGAGAGAAGAGGAGAGACAGAGGAGAGATAGACAATGAGAGAGGGAGAAAGACAGAGGGAGAGACAGAGAGAGAGAGAGAGAGAGAGAGACACAGAGATAGAGACAGAAAGGCAAAGGGAGAGAGAGGAAACATTAATAATTACTGTGATATCTCACTGGTTACCCCCATAGCCAATTCCTCCTTTGACCGCCTTTCCTTCCAGTTCTCTGCTGCCAATGACTGGAACGAACTGCAAAAATCACTGAAGCTGGAGACTCATATTTAAGCACCAGCTGTCAGAGCACCTCACAGATCATTGCACCTGTACATAGCCCATCTGTAATATAGCCCATCCAACTATCTCATCCCCATACTGTATTTATTTATTTGTCCTCCTCCTTTTCACCCCAGAAAACATTTACACATTCATACAGACAGTTAAGAGAATAAATTATTGTAATTTAAACTTCATAACACAGTCCTACAATACTGTAGTTATTAAAACAGACATAATATTAATATCGTCTGTGGTATTTCTAGATTCAGATGACCTTGCTGTGATATGCCAACGTGAACTGAAATCTAATCTAAAGAAGAAGTTTCAATGTGTTTTTGAGGGGATCGCTAAACAAGGAAACCCAACACTTCTCAATAAGATCTACACAGAGCTCTACATCACAGAGGGTGGAACAGGAGAGGTCAATAATGAACATGAGCTGAGACAGATTGAGACAACAACCAGGAAACAAGCAAGACCAGAGACTGCAATCAAATGTAACGACATCTTCAAACCCTTACCTGGACAAGACAAACGTATCAGAACTGTGCTGACAAAGGGAGTCGCTGGCATTGGAAAGACAGTCTCTGTGCAGAAATTCATTCTTGACTGGGCTGAAGGAAAAGCAAATCAGGATATCCAATTTATATTTTCATTCCCTTTCCGGGAGCTGAATTTGATGAAATGGGACAAACACACTTTGATTGAACTTCTTAATCACTTCTCAATGGAAACCAAACAATCGAGAATCTCCAACTACGACAAGTACAAAGTTCTGTTCATCTTTGATGGTCTGGATGAGTGCCGACTGCCCCTAGACTTCCAGAATAACAAGATCTGTTGTGACGTCACAGAGTCAACCTCAGTGGATGTTCTGCTGACAAATCTCATCAAGGGAAATCTGCTTCCCTCTGCTCTCCTCTGGATAACTACCCGACCTGCAGCAGGCAATAAGATCCCTTCAGGGTGTGTTGACCAGGTGACAGAGGTACGAGGGTTCCTTGACCCACAGAAGGAGGAGTACTTCAGGAAGAGATTCAGTGATGAGGACCTGGCCAGCAGAATCATCTCACACATAAAGACATCAAGGAGCCTCCACATCATGTGCCACATTCCAGTCTTCTGTTGGATTTCTGCAACAGTCCTTGAACACATGCTGCAACATAAGAGAGAAGAGATGCCCAAGACTCTGACTGAGATGTACACACACCTTGTGGTGTTTCATACCAAACAGAAGAATGAAAAGTATCTTGGGAAAGAAGAGACAGGTCCACACTGGAATAAAGAGAGCATTTTGTCACTGGGAAAACTGGCCTTCCAACAGCTTATGAATGGCAATCTGATTTTCTATGAAGAAGACCTGATAGAGGCTGGCATTGATGTCAATGAAGCCTCAGTGTACTCAGGATTGTGCACACAGATCTTTAAAGAGGAATGTGGTCTGTACCAGGACAAGGTGTACTGCTTTGTTCATCTGAGCATTCAGGAGTTTCTGGCTGCTTTATATGTGTTCATCTCATTCATCAACAACAATGAGAATCTAATGGACAAACTGCAAACAAAAGACGAGCCTGAAGTTACTTTCTACAAGAGTGCTGTGGATAAAGCATTACAAAGTGAGACGGGAAACCTGGACCTTTTCCTCTGCTTCCTTCTGGGCCTCTCACTGGAGTCCAATCAGAAGCACTTACGAGGTCTACTGACAAAGACAAGAAGTAGCTCACAGAGCCATGAAGAAACAGTCAAGTACATCAAGAAGAAGATCAGGGAGAATCCCTCTCCAGAGAGGAGCATCAATCTGTTCCACTGTCTGAATGAACTGAATGACCATTCTCTCGTGGAGGAGATCCAAAGCTACCTGAGATCAGGAAGTCTCTCAGAAGCCAACCTGTCATCTGCACAGTGGTCAGCTCTGGTCTTTGTGTTACTGACTTCAGAAAAGGAGCTGGATGTGTTTGACCTGAAGAAATACTCCAGATCAGAGGAAGGTCTTCTGAGGCTGCTGCCAGTGGTCAAAGCCTCCAGAGCTGCTCAGTGAGTACTGTCCTGTCTTTGGCTATGCCGGATTATGTTATATGACATTTTATTCTATAAAATAATTTCTCTGTAATTAATATTACCTGATAAACTATCATGTAAATGTAATTAACTAGAAAGTCGCGGCACCACGAAATAATGTTTATAGAGTTGTTATCTTCCAAATAAACTCTTAAAGACCTAGTAATCTTTTATATCATTAGCAGTCAATCATCAATCGCCACCATTCTCATCTGAACATCGTAGATTTCTTGGTTTTCTTCACGAACCCTGGCTAACAAGTTGAATCAGCAATACAAAATGTTGTTTAACTATTTATTTGCTAAATACCTAAATAATCACACAGAATTACATAAACACAGGATGGATCATACATTGATTAACCTCACTAGGGTAGGGGGCACTATTTTCACCTCCGGATGGAAAGCTTGCCCTGCTACTCAGGCCCAGAAGCTAGGATATGCATAGAATTAGTAGATTTGCATAGAAAACACTCCAAAGTTTCTAAAACTGTTAAAATAATGTCTGTGAGAATAACTGAACTGAAATGGCAGGAGAAAATCTGAGGAAAATCCATCCAGGAAGTGCCATTATTTTGAAATTGCCCAGATTCCGTTCCCTATGGCTTCCACTAGTTGTGAACAGTCTTTAGACATTGTTTTAGACTTTTATTCTGAAAAATGAGGGAGAATGACCACTTTGAGTGAGTGGATAGTGGGATGTCCCCTGAGCTGTTTGCTGCATGCGACCGAGAGCACGCCTTTTTGTTTTTCTATTTCTATTTACTACGCTATTGTCCGGTTGAAATATTATTGATTATTTAGGCTAAAAACAACCTGAGGACTGATTATAAACATCGTTTGACATGTTTCTACAAACTTTACCGGCACTATTTGGAATTTCGTCTGCCTGTTGTGACCGCAATTGAGCCATTGGATTACTGAACAAAACGTTGCAACAAAATTGAGTTTTTTGGATATAAAGAGGGACTTTATCGAACAAAACAAACATTTATTGTGTAACTGGGTGTTTTCTGAGTGCAACCATACAAATATCATCAAAGGTAAGTGATTAACCGCCTTGCTCAGTGGCAGAACAACAGATTTTTACCTTGTCAGCTCTGGGATTCGATCCAGCAACTCTCTAACCACTAGGCTACCTGCTGCCCCAAGGCCCCAAGGTGAGCCCCATTAATTACCCCTTAGCTACCATCTCCTCCCAAGTGGATGTGTCTTTGGGTGAACGCCTTATCAGTCATAGCAGTGCCACCTGTCCTTATAGGGATATCCTGGAATGTTTACTCAACTACTCCGAAGAAACTTTGAAGACACATTTCAGACCTGGGCTGTTTAGTAAGGATACTGCTGGAGCTTCTGTGGAAGCTATAGACCCCACGAATGGTGAAAACAAAGGACTGGAGGCTTGTGCAGAATCTCAAGAGTTACGTCCTATACACTCTGATATATATATATATATATATATATATATATATATATATATATATATATATATATATATGTTTTTTTTTTTTCAATAATGTATATTCTTAAATTCGGTTGATTTAAGGCAAAAATTAACAAGGGCGAAGGAAGAGTTTTGTCTGAGGTCTGCCCAAGACGATGACTTTAGATGAAATGTGTTGGGGGCTACGCTTTTAATTTAAAATAGTGTCTGTATCTCCAGCAGTTCGTCTGGGTCACTCACAGGCTTTGATGAAAGGAAATGCCCTTTACCCTCTCCAAAGAATGACCATGAAAACCTTCAGCATACCTGTGGGGAGTAGAATCTGCATTTCAATGCAGAGTACGTAGCTCTCTGTCAGGACGGACGTCAGGTCCCAACTAAGGCCTTCAAACCACAATTAAATAATAGCATATCTGTGTGAGAATTTTACAATCTATTCCTGGCTACAGGGAGGCATCTAAAAGATCTCTCTTTACCTATTGACAGAAATGATTTTGCAGAGGGTTACACATTGTACGCTTTCAATTTATCCCCTGATGATGACACCTCAGGAAATCTGTCTGTGGTGTCCCAAGGTAACCTCAGGCTGGAAAAGTGTTTCTGTACACCTTTAGCTTGTACAGTTAGTATGATTGTTTATGCTCTGATTCAATCTTGGAAGTGAATGCCCGAAGACAAGTCTTAGTGGATTATTATTAGGATATTAAGTATCAATGATCAAAACATGAATACCCATGAGCTAGAAGGTCTCACATTTCACATCTATTAAACCGTTTTTGAACCAAAAATGAATCAATAATCTACTACAGCATCAAACAAGTACAAGATAACTTTTCTATTACCTGTGGTCAACACTGTGTATTCTACCTGCGGTCAACACTGTGTATTCTGCCTGTGGTCAACACTGTGTATTCTACCTGTGGTCAACACTGTGTATTCTACCTGTGGTCAATACCGTGTATTCTACCTGTGGTCAACACTGTGTATTCTACCTGCGGTCAACACTGTGTATTCTACCTGTGGTCAACACTGTGTATTCTACCTGCGGTCAACACTGTGTATGCTACCTGTGGTCAATACCGTGTATTCTACCTGTGGTCAACACTGTGTATTCAACCTGTGGTCAATACCGTGTATTCTACCTGCGGTCAACACTGTGTATTCTACCTGCGGTCAACACTGTGTATTCTACCTGCGGTCAACACTGTGTATTCTACCTGTGGTCAACACTGTGTATTCTACCTGCGGTCAACTCTGTGTATTCTACCTGTGGTCAACACTGTGTATTCTACCTATGGTCAACACTGTGTATTCTACCTGTGGTCAACACTGTGTATTCTACCTGCGGTCAACACTGTGTATTCTACGTGTGGTCAACACTGTGTATTCTACCTGTGGTCAACACTGTGTATTCTACCTGTGGTCAACACTGTGTATTCTACCTGTGGTCAACACTGTGTATTCTACCTGTGGTCAACACTGTGTATTCTACCTGCGGTCAACACTGTGTATTCTACCTGCGGTCAACACTGTGTATTCTACCTGTGGTCAACACTGTGTATTCTACCTGCGGTCAACACTGTGTATTCTACCTGTGGTCAACACTGTGTATTCTACCTGTGGTCAACACTGTGTATTATACCTGTGGTCAACACTGTGTATTCTACCTGCGGTCAACACTGTGTATTCTACCTGTGGTCAACACTGTGTATTCTACCTGTGGTCAACACTGTGTATTCTACCTGTGGTCAACACTGTGTATTCTACCTGTGGTCAACTGTGTATTCTACCTGTGGTCAACACTGTGTATTCTGCCTGTGGTCAACTGTGTATTCTGCCTGTGGTCAACACTGTGTATTCTACCTGTGGTCAACACTGTGTATTCTACCTGAGGTCAACACTGTGTATTCTACCTGCGGTCAACACTGTGTATTCTACCTGTGGTCAACACTGTGTGTTCTACCTGTGGTCAACACTGTGTATTCTACCTGCGGTCAACACTGTGTATTCTACCTGCGGTTAACACTGTGTATTCTACCTGTGGTCAACACTGTGTATTCTACCTGTGGTCAACACTGTGTATTCTACCTGTGGTCAACACTGTGTATTCTACCTGTGGTCAACACTGTGTATTCTACCTGTGGTCAACTGTGTATTCTACCTGTGGTCAACACTGTGTATTCTGCCTGTGGTCAACTGTGTATTCTGCCTGTGGTCAACACTGTGTATTCTACCTGTGGTCAACACTGTGTATTCTACCTGTGGTCAACACTGTGTATTCTACCTGTGGTCAACACTGTGTATTCTACCTGAGGTCAACACTGTGTATTCTACCTGTGGTCAACACTGTGTATTCTACCTGTGGTCAACACTGTGTATTCTACCTGTGGTCAACACTGTGTATTCTACCTGTGGTCAACACTGTGTATTCTACCTGTGGTCAACACCGTGTATTCTACCTGTGGTCAACACCGTGTATTCTACCTGTGGTCAACACTGTGTATTCTACCTGTGGTCAACACTGTGTATTCTACCTGTGGTCAACACCGTGTATTCTACCTGTGGTCAACACTGTGTATTCTACCTGTGGTCAACACTGTGTATTCTACCTGTGGTTAACACTGTGTATTCTACCTGTGGTCAACACTGTGTATTCTACCTGTGGTCAACACTGTGTATTCTACCTGTGGTCAACTGTGTATTCTACCTGTGGTCAACACCGTGTATTCTGCCTGTGGTCAACTGTGTATTCTGCCTGTGGTCAACACTGTGTATTCTACCTGTGGTCAACACTGTGTATTCTACCTGTGGTCAACACTGTGTATTCTACCTGTGGTCAACACTGTGTATTCTACCTGCGGTCAACACTGTGTATTCTACGTGTGGTCAACACTGTGTATTCTACCTGTGGTCAACACTGTGTATTCTACCTGTGGTCAACACTGTGTATTCTACCTGTGGTCAACACTGTGTATTCTACCTGTGGTCAACACTGTGTATTCTACCTGTGGTCAACACTGTGTATTCTACCTGCGGTCAACACTGTGTATTCTACCTGCGGTCAACACTGTGTATTCTACCTGTGGTCAACACTGTGTATTCTACCTGCGGTCAACACTGTGTATTCTACCTGTGGTCAACACTGTGTATTCTACCTGTGGTCAACACTGTGTATTATACCTGTGGTCAACACTGTGTATTCTACCTGCGGTCAACACTGTGTATTCTACCTGTGGTCAACACTGTGTATTCTACCTGTGGTCAACACTGTGTATTCTACCTGTGGTCAACACTGTGTATTCTACCTGTGGTCAACTGTGTATTCTACCTGTGGTCAACACTGTGTATTCTACCTGCGGTCAACACTGTGTATTCTACCTGTGGTCAACACTGTGTATTCTACCTGTGGTCAACACTGTGTATTCTACCTGTGGTCAACACTGTGTATTCTACCTGTGGTCAACTGTGTATTCTACCTGTGGTCAACACTGTGTATTCTGCCTGTGGTCAACTGTGTATTCTGCCTGTGGTCAACACTGTGTATTCTACCTGTGGTCAACACTGTGTATTCTACCTGAGGTCAACACTGTGTATTCTACCTGCGGTCAACACTGTGTATTCTACCTGTGGTCAACACTGTGTATTCTACCTGTGGTCAACACTGTATATTCTACCTGCGGTCAACACTGTGTATTCTACCTGCGGTTAACACTGTGTATTCTACCTGTGGTCAACACTGTGTATTCTACCTGTGGTCAACACTGTGTATTCTACCTGTGGTCAACACTGTGTATTCTACCTGCGGTCAACACTGTGTATTCTACCTGTGGTCAACACTGTGTATTCTACCTGTGGTCAACACTGTGTATTATACCTGTGGTCAACACTGTGTATTCTACCTGCGGTCAACACTGTGTATTCTACCTGTGGTCAACACTGTGTATTCTACCTGTGGTCAACACTGTGTATTCTACCTGTGGTCAACACTGTGTATTCTACCTGTGGTCAACTGTGTATTCTACCTGTGGTCAACACTGTGTATTCTACCTGTGGTCAATACCGTGTATTCTACCTGTGGTCAACACTGTGTATTCTACCTGTGGTCAACACTGTGTATTCTACCTGTGGTCAAAACTGTGTATTCTACCTGTGGTCAACACTGTGTATTCTACCTGTGGTCAACACTGTGTATTCTACCTGTGGTCAACACTGTGTATTCTACCTGTGGTCAACACTGTGTATTCTACCTGCGGTCAACACTGTGTATTCTACCTGTGGTCAACACTGTGTATTCTACCTGTGGTCAACACTGTGTATTCTACCTGCGGTCAACACTGTGTATTCTACCTGTGGTCAACACTGTGTATTCTACCTGTGGTCAACACTGTGTATTCTACCTGTGGTCAACACTGTGTATTCTACCTGTGGTCAACACTGGTTATTCTACCTGTGGTCAACACTGTGTATTCTACCTGTGGTCAACACTGTGTATTCTACCTGTGGTCAACACTGTGTATTCTACCTGTGGTCAATACCGTGTATTCTACCTGTGGTCAACACTGTGTATTCTACCTGTGGTCAACACTGTGTATTCTACCTGTGGTCAACACTGTGTATTCTACCTGTGGTCAGCACTGTGTATTCTACCTGTGGTCAACTGTGTATTCTGCCTGTGGTCAACACTGTGTGTTCTACCTGCGGTCAACACTGTGTGTTCTACCTGCGGTCAACACTGTGTATTCTACCTGTGGTCAACACTGTATATTCTACCTGTGGTCAACACTGTGTATTCTACCTGTGGTCAACACTGTGTATTCTACCTGTGGTCAACTGTGTATTCTACCTGTGGTCAACACTGTGTATTCTACCTGTGGTCAACTGTGTATTCTACCTGTGGTCAACACTGTGTATTCTGCCTGTGGTCAACTGTGTATTCTGCCTGTGGTCAACACTGTGTGTTCTACCTGCGGTCAACACTGTGTATTCTACCTGTGGTCAACACTGTATATTCTACCTGTGGTCAACACTGTGTATTCTACCTGTGTTCAACACTGTGTATTCTACCTGTGGTCAACTGTGTATTCTACGTGTGGTCAACACTGTGTATTCTACCTGTGGTCAACACTGTGTATTCTACCTGTGGTCAACACTGTGTATTCTACCTGTGGTCAACACTGTGTATTCTACCTGTGGTCAACACTGTGTATTCTACCTGTGGTCAACACTGTGTATTCTACCTGCGGTCAACACTGTGTATTCTACATGTGGTCAACACTGTGTATTCTACCTGTGGTCAATACCGTGTATTCTACCTGTGGTCAATACCGTGTATTCTACCTGAGGTCAACACTGTGTATTCTACCTGCGGTCAACACTGTGTATTCTACCTGTGGTCAACACTGTGTATTCTACCTGTGGTCAACACTGTGTATTCTACCTGTGGTCAACACTGTGTATTCTACCTGTGGTCAACACTGTGTATTTTACATGTGGTCATCACTGTGTATTCTACCTTTTAACGTATGGACCGCCGTCCTCACGTTCTCGGGAACACAAAGATATTAGCCCTTTTAACGCAGAGGCTGCAGGCCTCACGTCCTTGGAACAGAAAGTTACATTTTCGTAAAGGGGCTTATATAGTGGTGGGAGAGAGGGGCGTGTTTCATAGTTTACAACCAATGTCTGTTCACATGGGCGGGGCCACTGAGTTGAGCATTGTTTACTCATGAAAACCAATTCTCTCATTTAGAAGCTAAAATTACATTTAATCTTTTCACAAATAGTTTCATATTTAAACATTTAAATTGCACAACAATTCCATGTGAATCTGATAACTAGAATGTGTAGACTTTCCAAGATACCGTTTATGTCGCCCTATCATCAGTTATAATGTCTCAGATGACAACCGATCTGACATCATATTCATTAAGTACCAAAGCATATTTTCAACTGGTAGGATTACCGAAATTTGGTTCCGTTCCCCCACCTTTTGATGTTCCCAGACTCTCTATGTTAACAAAGGCTTTAAAAGAGTCAACTCTATAGAGTAGAGAGAGAGAAAAGGGGGGGAGGTATTTATAGGGGTCATAAACCAACAAGCCAACGTCATGACAGTACATAAAATGACATTTAAGAACAAATCATCAGGAAGAAATATTAAGTTTGAGAAAAATAGGTATATAATATTATATTGAATATTATATCAATGTATTGATGTTCACATTAGTATAACATTATGACTATACTATTCTAGGAGACGGAAGATGAATCTATATGTTGTTTGACCAAGGCATCTGCCATTGTCCTTCTACACTACTGGTGTTAAATTAACAGTGTGTTTGTGAAGTCATGATGATGTCTTTGTCAGGCTGTCAGGCTGTGGAGTCACAGAGGAAGGCTGTGCTTCTCTGGTCTCAGCTCTGGAGTCAAACCCCTCACACCTGAGAGAGCTGGACCTGAGTAACAATGACCTGAAGGATTCAGGAGTGAATCTGCTCTCTGCTGGACTGGGGAATCCCCACTGTAAACTGGAGACTCTGAGGTCAGTATTCCTGTAGTTAGTCAACAAGTGATAACTGTTCACCAGATCCACATGTGTTTACCAGACACACATAGTCCACAACATATGTGTTTGGACAGTGAGGTTTACAGTTATACAGTTGGTGCTATGCTCCAGCATTTTGGATTTGAGGTAGAATGTTTCATATTAATACAGAATGTCACCTTTAATTTGAGGTTAATGGTGAGAGATGGTAACTATCTCACTCATTATTATTATTAATGATTAATGATTAATTAATGATGATTAATTCATGATTTTCTCAATCATTACAGTCACAGGCTTGATGTCGTCATGGTGTTCAAATACTATACTTTTGACTTCTTTAGTACACTTTAAGATAATTGTTCAGATGACTTCTTCAAATAGGGAGACTAGATACATAAAGTGCTTTTATTTTTCTAAACGGTGAAACAGATATGTATGAAAATACCCTCAAATTAAAGGTGACATTATATACTGTCACCTCATGAAAGATTTGATCTGAAATCCAAAATGCTGGAGTATAGAGCCACATTTAAAATGTTAGCTTCACTGTCAAAATAGATATGGTCTGGACTGTAAACTCAATACAATCTAAATCTGATACCTCACTGTCTGTCTTTTGACTGGTACTGCTTTTTAAACTGGTCTGGTCAGTCTACTTCAATATTTGTAATATAATTTTTCTCTCTACTAGTAATATTATGCTAGTTTATAATAATGATAAAATCATTAATTTATGAATAGATATGGCAGGTTTCAGGACACAGATTTATCTGAATACATTGAAAAAAATACACTGACACTATTTTCACCACCAGAGACTAGCATTATGGTTTTAATATGATTTGACTCTTTGTCAGGCTGTCAGGCTGTGGAGTCACAGAGGAAGGCTGTGCTTCTCTGGTCTCAGCTCTTAAGTCAATCCCCTCACACCTGAGAGAGCTGGATCTGAGTAACAATGACCTGAAGGATTCAGGAGTGGAGCTGCTCTCTGCTGGACTGGGGAATCCCCACTGTAAACTGGAGACTCTGAGGTCAGTATTCCTGTAGTTGGTCAACAAGTGATAACTGTTCACCAGATCCACATGTGTTTACCAGACACACATAGTCCACAACATATGTGTTTGACGACAAAGTTGGTCCCGCTCCTTCTTCGGGCGGCGTTCGGCGGTCGACGTCACTGACCTTCTAGCCATTGTCGATCCACTTTTCATTTTCCATTGGTTTTGTCTTGTCTTCCATCACACCTGGTTCCAATTCCATCAATTACATGTTGTGTATTTAACCCTCCATTTCCTCCTATGTCCTTGTCCGTAATTGTTTTCTTGTAGTGTTTGTGCACGGTATGCTGGTATTTACTGGGTTTTGTTTCACCCATTTTAAGTGTTGTTCTGGTGACGGTGTTTTATGGTTATTAAACGATTGTAAATCAGTTTTCGCTCTCCTGCCCCTGACTTCTCTACCGCCAGTACGCACCGCATTACAGAATTACGGACCAAAAACTATGGAGTCAGCAGGGGGCAGAGGAACGCGTCCGGAGCACGCAGCAATGCTCCACCATCTTGGCACCGCCATGGACCGCGTTGTCCGGACAATGGACCGCTGGGAGAGACAGGGAGTTCTTCCAGCGCCTCCACCAGCACAACCGGGGTCTCTCTCCCCTGAGTGCCCCTCTCCCTCCTGGTCCCAGTGGGGTTCGTCTCTCCCTGCCCCAGGAATATTATGGGAAGGCTGCGAACTGCCAGGGATTCCTTCTACAACTGTACCTATACCTGGCCACCATCCACCCGGCTCCGTCGGGCCATGAGAGGGTGTTCGCCCTCGCCTCGTGCCTCACCGGGAAAGCCCTGGAGTGGGCCAACACCATGTGGAGAGAGGGGGATGCGGCGTTGGACCAGTTTTGTTGTTCACCCGCCGTTTCCGTGCAGTCTTCGACCTCCCGCCCGAGGGTAGAGCAGCGGGTGAGCGCCTCTTCCATCTGGGGCAGGAGACGAGGAGCGCCCAGGATTTCGCCCTGAAGTTTAGGACCCTGGCTGCCGGAGCGGGAAGGAACGACAGGGCCCTGATCGACCATTACCGCTCCAGTCTGCGCGAGGACGTCCGTTGGGAGTTGGCCTGCAGAGCCACCACCCTCACGTTCGACCAGCTGGTGGACCTGTCCATCCGGCTGGACAACCTGCTGGCTACCCGCGAACGTTCAGATTGGGGTCTGGTGGTTCCATCCCCCCGCACCCCCTCTCCGATACCCAAGGAGCTAGGAGGGGCAGTGCGCAGGGAGACCGAAGGGGGTTCCAGCTTGTGCACAAGCCGCATAGGTCACACTACCGGTCGGTGCCGGGTTGGTTCCTCTGGGGATCGAGGGAGGGTGCAGGCAGGGCGCTCTGGCGTCACCCCAGGTGAGCCGGCACCATTCTCACCCAGAGACCTCTGTTGCTCATATGTTTGTCTATGTCACTTTTTCTGAGTTTTCGACCATCGGACGACCATTAGGGTCCTCTGGGCATGGTGACGCAAGAGAATTAGTCTCTTCCTTATTGACTCTCCTGCATTTCCCGTGGTGCTAGGCCTACCCTGGTTGTCCTATCATGACCCCACTGTTTCTTGGCCACAGAGGGCTCTCACGGGGTGGTCGCGAGAGTGCTCAGGGAGGTGTTTAGGGGTTTCCGTTGGTGCTACTATGGTGAAAAGTCCTTCTCTAAAAAGAAGGCGACTCAATTAATACCCCATCGACGGGGCGATTGTGCGATAAACCTCCTGGTAGATGCTGCACCTCCCAGGAGTCACGTGTATCCCCTCTCACAGGCGGAGACGGAAGCTATGGAAACATATGTCTCCAAATCCCTGCATCAGGGGTACATCCGGTCTTCCACCTCACCCGTCTCCTCAAGTTTGCTTTTTGTGAAGAAGAAGGAGGAGGGTCTGCGCCCGTGTATTGACTATCGGGGTCTGAACCAGATCACTGTGAGGTATAGTTACCCGCTACCACTCATAGCCACAGCGACTGAGTCAATGCACGGGGTGCGCTTCTTCACCAAACTAGATCTCAGGAGCGCTTACAACTTGGTGTGTATCCGAGAGGGAGACTAGTGGAAGACGGCTTTCAGTACCACCTCAGGGCACTCTGAGTACCTCGTCATGCCGTACGGGTTGATGAATACGCCATCAGTCTCCCTAGACTGCGCCATCAGCCTTTGTAGACGAGATTTTCAGGGACCTGCACGAGCAGGGTGTAGTGGTATATATTGATGACATTCTGATATACTCCGCAAAATGCGCCAAGCATGTGTCCCTGGTGCGCAGGGTGCTTGGTTGACTGTTGGAGCATGACCTGTACGTCAAGGCTGAGAAATGATTGTTTTTCCAGCAGTCCGTCTCCTTCCTAGAGAATCGCAGGGGTGGAGATGGAGAGTGACCGCATTTCAGCCGTGCGTAATTGGCCGACTCCCACCGCGGTAAAGGAGGTGTAGCGGTTCTTAGGGTTTGCCAACTACTACCGGAGGTTTATCAGAGGTTTTGGTCAGGTAGCGGCTCCCATTACCTCACTGCTGAAGGAGGGTCCTGTACGTCTGCAGTGGTCGGTTGAGGCTGACAGGGCTTTTGGGCACCTAAGAGCTCCCTTTACTTCGGCTCCCGTGCTTGCCCATCCTGATCCCTCTTTGGCATTCATAGTCGAGGTGGACGCGCACGAGGCTGGGATCGGAGCTGTGCTCTCTCAGCGCTCGTGCACGCCACCGAAGCTCCGCCCCTGTGCTTTCTTCTCAAAGAAGCTCAGTCTGGCAGAGCGGAACTATGATGTGGGGGACCGGGAGCTGTTGGCTGTGGTTAAGGCTTTGAACGCGTGGGTACATTGGCTTGAGGGGATTAAACACCCTTTCCTCATCTGGACTGACCACCGCAACCTGGAGTACATCCGGGCAGTTAGGAGACTGAATCCTCGTCAGGGAAGGTGGGCCATGTTCTTTAGCCGTTTTGTGTTTACCCTGTCCTACAGACCAGGTTCCCAGAATGATCAGACTCCCATTCTCCTGGCCTCCTGCCTGGTAGCGCCGGTCGTGTGGGAGCTGGATGCGGACATGGAGCAGGCGTTGCGTACAGAGCCTGCTCCACTCCAGTGTCCCGTCGGGCATCAGTACGTTCCGTCTGCTGTCCGTGACCAGTTGATCTATTGGGCCCACACATCACCCTCCTCTGGTCATCCGGGGATCGGTCAGACGGTGCGCTGTCTGACTGGGAAGTACTGGTGGCCCACCTTGGCTCGGGAGGTGAGGGTATATGTTTCCCCCTGCTCGCTGTGCGCCCAGTGTAAGGCTCCTAGACACCCGCCCAGAGGTAAGCTACATCTCTTACCCGTTCCACAACGGCCTTGGTCACACCTGTCGGTGGATTTTCTAACGGATCTTCCTTCTTCACAGGGAAACACCACGATCCTGGTCGTTGTGGATCGTTTCTCTAAGTCCTGTCGTCTCTTCCCTCTGCCCGGTCTCCCTACGACCCTACAAACTACGGAGGCCCTGTTTACACACGTCTTCCGGCATTACGGGGTGCCTGAGGATATAGTGTCTGATCGAGGTCCCCAGTTCACTTCGAGAGTCTGGAGGGCGTTCATGGAACGTTTGGGGGTCTCGATCAGCCTCACCTCGGGTTTACACCCCGAGAGTAATGGGCAGGTGGAAAGAGTGAACCAGGATGTGGGCAGGTTTCTGCGGTCCTATTGCCAGGACTGGCCGGGGGAGTGGGCGGCGTTCGTGCCCTGGGCAGAGATGGCGCAGACCTCGTTTCACCACCCCTCCACTAACCTCTCCGCCTTTCAGTGTGTACCAGCCGGTTCTGGCACCGTGGCATCAGAGTCAGACTGAGGCTCCTGCATTGGACGATTAGTTCAGATGCGCGGAGGAGACCTGGGAATCCGCCCATGGTCACCTCCAGCAGGCCGTTCTGCGCCAAAAGACCAGCGCGGACGGTCACCGCAGTGAGGCCCTGGAGTTCGCACCGGGGGACAGGGTCTGGCTCTCCACCCAAAACCTGCCCCTCCGCCTGCCCTGCCAGAAGCTGGGCCTGCGGTTTGTGGGGCCATTCAAAGTCCTGAGGAGAGTGAACGAGGTGAGATACAGGTTACAACTTCCCCCCGATTACCAAATTAACCCCTCGTTCCATGTGTCTCTCCTCAGGCCGGTGGTGGCTGGTCCGCTCCAGGAGTCTGAGGTGTGGGAGGGTCCTCCACTCCCTCTGGATATCGAGGGGGCCCCGGCCTACTCCGTCCGTTCCATCCTGGATTCGAGGCGTCGGGCGAAGGGCCTTCAGTACCTCGTGGAGTGGGAGGGGAACGGTCCGGAGGAGAGGTGCTGGGTTCCGGTGGCTGATGTATTGGACCCTGAACTGCTGCATGAGTTCCACCATCGCCGGCCGGATTGCCCTGCGCCTCGCCCTCCGGGGTCGTCCCCGAGACTGGTGTCGACGCACCGCTGGAGCCGTGCGTCGGGGGGGGGGGGGAATACTGCCGAAGTCGGCTCCTCTCCTTGTTCGGGCGGCGTTCAGCGATCGACGTCACCGGCTTTCCTGCCATTGCCGCTCCATTTTCATGTATCCATTTGTTTTGTCTTGTTCCCTGCACACCTGGTTTTCATTCCCCAATCAATCTACATGTATGTATTCCTCTGTTCCCCATCATGTCTTTGTGAAAGATTGTTTTTGTTACGTGTTTATTGTTGACGCGCCAGACTGGTATTTCACAAAGATGTTTATTGTTAAACATTATTCTTGTGACTGTTTTGCGCGTTTTGCACTTTTGCCTCAATATAGTGTGTGCCTGTTCACAAATCTTTGCTCTCCTGCACCTGACTTCGCTACCAGTACGCACACACATGACATAACCCCAATAAAATTCCCAGTCTTAGGTCAGTTTGGATCTCCACTTTATTTTAAGAATGTGAAATGTCAGAATAATAGAAGAGAGAATTATTTATTTCAGCTTTTATTTCTTTCATCACATTCCCAGTGGGTCAGAAGTTTACCAACACTCAATTATTATTTGGTAGCATTACCTTTAAATTGTTTAACTTGGGTCAAACGCTTCGGGTAGCCTTCCACAAGCCTCCCACAAGAAGTTGGGTGAAGTTTGGCCCATTCCGCCTGACAGAGCTGGTGTAACTGAGTCAGGTTTGTAGTCCTCCATGCTCGCAAACGCTTTTTCAGTTCTGCCCACAAATTGTATATAGGATTGAGGTCAGGGTTTTGTGATGGCCACTCCAATACCTTGACCTTGTTGTCCTTCAGCTATTTTGCCACAACTTTGGGAGTATGATTGGGGTCATTGTCCATTTGGAAGACCCATTTGCGACCAAGCTTTAACTTCCTGACTGACGTCTTGAGATGTTGCGTCAATATATCCACATAATTGTCCTTCCTCATGATGCCATCTATTTTGTGAAGTGCACCAGTCCCTCCTGCAGCAAATCACCCCCACAACATGATGCTGCCACCCCCGTGCTACACGGTTGGGATGGTGTTCTTCGGCTTGCAAGTCTCTCCCTTTTTCCTCCAAACATAACAATGGTCATTTTGGCAAAACAGTCCTATGTCTGTTTCATCAGACCAGAGGACATTTCTCCAAAAAGTATGATCTTGTCCCCATGTGCAGTTGGCTTTTATATGGCGGTTTTGGAGCAGTGGCTTCTTCCCTGCTGAGCGGCCTTTCGGGTTATGTCGATAGCGGACTCGTTTTACTGTGGATATAGATACTTTTGTACCTGTTTCCTCCAGCATCGTCACAAGGTCTTTTGCTGTTGTTCTAGGATTGATTTGCACCAAAGTATATTCATCTCTAGGAGACAGGACGTGTCTCCTTCCTGAGCGGTATGATGGCTGCGTGGTTCCATGGTGTTTATACTTGCGTACTATTGTTTTGTACAGATGAATGTGGTACCGTCAGGCGTTTGGAAATTGCTCCCAAGAATGAAACAGACTTGTGGAGGTCTACAATTGTTTCTGAGGTCTTGGCTGATTTCTTTAGATTGTTCCATGATGTCAAGCAAAGAGGCACTGAGTTTGAAGGTCGGCCTTGAAATACATCCACAGGTACACCTCCAGTTGACTCAAATTATGTCAAGTAGCCTTTCAGAAGCTTGTATAGCAATGACATAATTATTCCAATCTGTTTAAAGGACAGTTTGTTAACAAGAAATTTGTGGAGGTTTTGAAAAATTTATTTTAATGACTCAAAACTAAGTGTATGTAAACTTCCGACTTCAACTGCATTCACTTATATTGTACTAAAGTAGTAATATAGTAGAAATGAAAGCACTTTAAGTAGTTCTCCCATTTGAACGAGTCTTAATTATTTGGACAAATTCACTTATATTGTATTAAAGTAGTCATAAGTTTAGTATTTGGTCCCATATTCCATGCCTGCAGTGATTACATCAAGATTGTGATTCTACTAACTTGTTGAATGTATTTGCTGTTTGTTTTGGATTATGTTTTTCCCAAAAGTAACTCACCATTTATAAAAAATATACTGCCACTATTTTCACTACCAAAGATTGGCAGTGTAATTTGAATATGATTTTACTCTTTACAGGCTGTCAGGCTGTCTAGTCACAGAGGAAGGCTGTGCTTCTCTGGTCTCAGCTCTGAGGTCAAACCCCTCACACCTGAGAGAGCTGGACCTGAGCTACAATCACCCAGGAGACTCAGGAGTCAGACTGCTCTCTGCTGGACTGGAGGATCCACACTGCAGACTGGAGAAACTCAAGTATGTAGAGGGTTTATGTCAATGTTCATATCAGACATGTTTGACTTATTACACAGATTCTTACCAACACTTGGGGAAAGGTGT